>NW_024509899.1:0-541 GCF_017590135.1 Pyrgilauda ruficollis | reverse complement strand
TTGGCTGTTTTTCATTTTTCATTTATAGCACTGATGGAAGACAATTAGTTAATAAAATACTTACTAGGGAATATTAGAAGACATGCATCAGAAAATCCACTGGGTACTCAAGCTTTGTGTGATCATTTTTTTAAGGAACTATGGGTGCATTGGGATTTTTGGAGTAGCAAAGCAAGTAACTGAAAGATGTATAATTTGCCAAAGGATAAATAAAAAGGTGATGAGAAAAACGACATGAGGAGGTCGTGAGTTAGTTTGTCGATCATTTCAAAGTATCCAAGCAGAAGTTTGGATTTGTTAAGCTCTAGATTTATTTGTAAAAAACCCCGTTTAATCCAGAAGAAAAAGAATATACCGCATGCTAGGGGGGGAGATCGTAAGAAAATAACATCTTTAAAATATCAAAAACCCCCTGGAAAAAAAAAAAAAGCAATAAAAGAAAAAAAAAACTGTGAAAGAAAAGGGCTGTGAACAAAAGATTACTTCCTCCATTCCCGTCTGTTCCCCCCCACCCATTCGTGACTGCACCCCCCAGTCCCTG
>NW_024509898.1:0-541 GCF_017590135.1 Pyrgilauda ruficollis | reverse complement strand
CCAGGTGTATCCCAGGAGCCCCCAGGTCTCTCCCAGGTGTCCCAGGAGCCCCCAGGTGTGCCCAGGTGTCCCCAGGTCTCTCCCAGGTGTATCCCAGGTGTATCCAGCTGTCCCCAGGTGTATCCAGGTGTCCCCAGGTGTATCCCAGGAGCCCCAGGTGTATCCCAGGTGTATCCCAGGTGTGCCCAGGTGTGCCCAGGTGTATCCCAGCTGTATCCCAGGTGTGCCCAGGTGTGCTCAGGTGTATCCCAAGATCCCCCAGGTGTATTATCCCAGGAGCCCCCAGGTGTGCCCAGGTGTGCCCTGGTGTCCCCAGGTCTATCCCAGGTGTATCCCAGGTGTATCCAGCTGTCCCCAGGTGTACCCCAGGTGTCCCCAGGTCTCTCCCAGGTGTGCCCAGGTGCGCTCACCTGCACAGGAAGGGCAGGGCCCCCTCCCCCTCCACGGCGGCGCGGAAGATCCTCAGCACGATCTCGGGGGGCAGCGCCGGCAGGTGAGGCCCCGCCCCCCCGCGCACCTGGGGCCGCACCTGAGCCTTCGG
>NW_024509897.1:0-541 GCF_017590135.1 Pyrgilauda ruficollis | reverse complement strand
AATTTTGGGATTTTTGGGCTGAAATTTGGGATATTTGGGGCTGGGATTTTAGGATGGAATTTTGGGATTTTTGGGCTGAATTTTGGGACTTTGAGCTGAAATTTTGGGATTTTTGGGGTAAAATTTGGGGTTTAGGGATGAAATTCTGGGGATTTTTTGGGGATTTTGGGTTGAAATTTGAGATTTTTGGGCTAAAATTTAGGATTTTGGGCCAGAATCCCAGGATTGTGGGGGGATTTTGGGGGATTTTGGGCCAGAATCCCAGGATTTTGGGGGATTTTGGGCCGGAATCTCACCCAGGATTGTGGGGGGATTTAGGGGAATTTTGGGCCAGAATCCCAGGATTTTGGGGGGATTTTGGGGGATTTTGGGCCGGAATCCCAGGATTTTGGGCTGGAATTCCCTCACCTGCCCCTCTCCTCGCAGCTGCGCCGGCGCTCGTTTGGGGGAGATTTCGGGTGGGAATTTTGGATTTTTTGGGGCTTTCGGGCCGGAATCCCGGGATTTTGGACCAGAATCCCAGGATTTTGGGAGAATTTTG
>NW_024509896.1:0-541 GCF_017590135.1 Pyrgilauda ruficollis | reverse complement strand
TTTTTTTCCATTTTTTGGGGTTTTTTCTGAATTTTTTTTGCTTTTTGGAGATTTTTTGGGGGAATTTTTTTGGCTTTTCAAATTTTTAGGATCCAGGCCCCTTCCCAAAATTTTGGGGCTCCCCAAATCCCCCCCATTTTTCCCCAAAAAATCCCAAATTTTCCTCCATTCCGACTCGGAATTCCACCAAATTTTTGGATTTTTCGTGGATTTTTTGCCTTTTTTTTTGGGTTTTATTTGCGAATTTTGGATTTTTAAGATCTGGAAAAATTCCCAAATTTTTGGGGGGCCCCAAACCCCTCCATTTTTCCCCAAAAATTCCCAATTTTTCCCCAAAAATTCCCAATTTTCCCCCATTTTTTGGCCATTCCGACGCAGATTTTTGCAGAATTTTCTTCTTTTTTTTTCCGTTTTTTTTTGGAATTTTTTCCGTTTTTTTTGGAATTCTTTAAAATTTTTCCACATTTCATTCGGGAATTTTGGATATTTCGGACCCAGAATCCCCAAAATTTTTTGGAAACCCCCAAACCCCGCCCACTTT
>NW_024509895.1:0-541 GCF_017590135.1 Pyrgilauda ruficollis | reverse complement strand
GATGTTATGGGAGACAGTGTCAAAAGCTTTGCTGAAGTCAATGTAGACAACATCCACTGCTCTCCTCTCATTGACCCATCCTGCCATGACAGCCAGCCCAGCAGTCTGGACCTGGTTCCCCTGACAGGGCCCAGTGATTTAAAACCTTGTCAAAACCCATGGCTGTTTGAACAAAGAGAAATTAAATTAAATGGGTGCTGAAATTAACCAGAACTGAAGAGGACCTGTGGACAAACTGAGACATAATTGGTGGTGCCATCTACGTGCAAGACCTGAAACAAATCAGAGCAGAAACATGGGAACTGTGAATAAGCTGGAGACAAAATCAAATGCTGAAATGAGGTGGAGCCGTCCACAAACTGGAGTTGTCCGTGTCCTGGACCCGAAACAAACAGGGGCTGACCCAAAGCTAAAACCTTGATGCCAGAGTTGATAGCCAGAGTTGAATTCACTCTGAAGTCAGCTGTGGTCATCATAAAGAAATGGTAGAAGTCAATTGCTCCTTAATTTATTTTCCTGTTCTGTGAGCATCATCTCAATA
>NW_024509894.1:0-541 GCF_017590135.1 Pyrgilauda ruficollis | reverse complement strand
TACAACTTTCCCAAAAGTCGCGGAATTTGTTTGCTTCCGCAGATCACCCCCTCCAGGTGCTGTTGGGGGAATGGGAGCAGCCGCCTGCAGGTGGCAGAGGCCAGCAGGGGGGTGTGAGCTCACCTGGGACGCAGGAGGGCACCCGTGGGTACCACCGGCCGCTGGGCGTGCAGCGGGCCGTGGTGGCAGTGCCCACGAAGCCGGGGTCGCACTGCAGCGTGGCCGTGCTGCCATAGGTGAAGTTGTCTGCAGAGCTCAGCTGCCCGTGTGCAATGGAAGGGATGGGACACTGAGCCTCTGTGGATCACCAAAAAAACACAAAGGGGGTTTCAGGGGTGTTTTTGCAATGCCACCATGGTGAGCAAGTGTCACGGCAGCTCTGAGCTCTGTCTGGGAGGCAGAGGAGACGTGGCACTGTGCCCAACAGAACAGAAGTGGAGGTGACACAAACTCTGACTCTCTTCTGCAGACTAATAACAAGTTTGTTAGGAACCCGTTCCTTTTTATACGCTGCTCTGACACAGGTGGACCTGATTGGTCA
>NW_024509893.1:0-541 GCF_017590135.1 Pyrgilauda ruficollis | reverse complement strand
CAGCTTCAAGAAGCAAGAAACTTTTCTGAGCCTTAAAAGTCAGCTTCGCAAATCCTTAAGTAAACATGATTAAGCTTTCAAAAATGCTGACAAGCTAAGTTCATTCAACTGCAAATGGATATGTAGATTCATGACATTAAAATGCAAGTATTTTTTTGTTTAAAATACCATATTTAATTTTGTAACCTACCTTTAAGAACCCAGGTTTACTAAAGCAGGAACTACAAGTTATACCTGACACTGGATCACAAATGAGCTCTTCTGTTAGAGCAGTGCAGGCACTCCCACTTTGCTAGTGCCCAATCACAGAATCAGGTAGGCTGAAAAAGAGCTGAGATCATCCAGTGTAACCTGTGACCAAACACCACCATGCCAACTTGACCATGGCACTTAGTGCCGTGTCCAGTCTTTCCTTAAATACCTAGAGAAATGGTGATTCCACCCCCTTCTTGCACAGTCCATTCCAATGTCAAATCACCCTTTCTGTGAAAGAACTTCTTTCTAATGTCCAACCTAAGCCTGCCCTGGCACAGTTTAAGCC
>NW_024509892.1:0-541 GCF_017590135.1 Pyrgilauda ruficollis | reverse complement strand
TTTGGGATCCTTGGGATTTTGGGATGGCTCCCACGAGATTTTGGGATCCGTGGGATTTTGGGACCTGTGGGATTTTGGGATGGATCTGTGGGATTTTGGGACGGATCCGTGGGATTTTGGGATGGATTTTTGGGATGGATCCCACGGGATTTTGGGATCTGTGGGATTTTGGGACCCGTGGGATTTTGGGGTGGATCCCGTGGGATTTTGGGATGGATCCTGTGGGATTTTGGGATGGATCCCACAGGATTTTGGGATGGCTCCCACGGGATTTGGGGATTTTGGGACCCGAGGAGGACAGGGGAGACCCGGGGCTCATTTCCCCCCTCGTTAACGACCCCAATTAAAGGCGGGACGAAGCCCCCGGCCCGTACCCGAGCGCCGGATCCGGATCCGAGGGCAGCTCCCGGCGCCGGCTCCTCCTGGGGCCGAAAAATGGGGAGAAAACGGCCCAAAATTGGGATTTGGGGGAGGAAAAGGGAAATTTGGGAAGGAGCAGCAGCTCTGGGGGGGATTTGGGGGAGAAAATTGGGGAGGGGGA
>NW_024509891.1:0-541 GCF_017590135.1 Pyrgilauda ruficollis | reverse complement strand
TTTTTTTGCCATTTCACACTAGGTGAATTAAGTTCTTTTGAGCTGCTTTATAGTATGCTGACTTTATTTCTTCCTTTTCAGTACCTCAGGCATCTGGTGCTGCACCTTCAGTATCTTCTGCTGCTTTAATTCCTGCAACGATCCAGCCCCATTCAGCTCTGCCTGGAGGAGCACAGGGTTTTCAGGTACCAAAATGAAATCAAGGAGAATATTGGCACTTCTGTCCTTTCTCCTGAGTCTTCTCCATTGCTGGGAGCAAGGACTTTAAAATAAGGGTGAGAATTCCAGTCTGTTTCCTGTGACTCTTTGACCTTCTCAGGTTTTCATCACATGCCTCTTAAAATTTATTCAAAAAGGGGTAATTTTCTGTTTATGATGGGTTCTCAAACTGAGCATGAACCAGGCTTTAATACCTGGTTTTGTAGTGGATATAACAAAAACTTCCAAGTTCCTCAGCAATGAGCAGTAAAGTTGCAATCAAGTTGTGTTGTGCTTTTTGAGCCCTTTTTAGGAAATAACCTTGTGTTCAAATTAACATCAG
>NW_024509890.1:0-541 GCF_017590135.1 Pyrgilauda ruficollis | reverse complement strand
AAACTTAAATATTAACCTTCTGAGATACATTTGCGGTAATGGGTAACGAATTGCTTCAAGAAGAAATCTGTTGAACATAGGCAAGACCTGCAAGAGCTTACGGTCAAGGAAGTGCAAAGTGGTTTGTATTAAAAAAATCCTAATACACTTCCCTGAAACTGAAATGCTGACAGCAGAAACCTGTGCAGATACATGCAGTTAAGGAATCTATCAAAGTTATCAAAATTAGCATAAACACTGTTTACATGATATGATTACACTTACAAACTGTTCATTGCTTATTTTTTTCTTCAAGAAGGTAGTTTTTCTGCCTGAAGGCTAAAAGCTACAAAGTGTTTCTGTTAAAAACACACTCTTACTGCTGCTTTCACATTTGAAATACTTATTTTCCTTTATTAGGGGATCAAGCATTCACTTCCTCCAACTGCTGTAAGATTATTTTAATAATTGATAAAATATAATGTTTTAACCTCACTTTATAGCTTTAATAATGCTAAGAGTTGCATAATAGAAATTGTGTGGAAATAGGATGACCAAAATT
>NW_024509889.1:0-11604 GCF_017590135.1 Pyrgilauda ruficollis | reverse complement strand
AATAAAAAGGAGGAAAATGGGGAAAGATGAGGAAAAAAGGAAAAGGAAAAAAGGAGGAGGAGAAGGGGAAAGAAATGGGGAAAAGAAGGGAAAAAATGAGGGAAAAGGAATGGAAAAGGATGAAAAGAGCAGGAAAAGGGAAAATGGGAATAAAATGAGGGAAAAGATGGAAAGGAGGAAAAGGGAAAAATGGGGAAAAGAAGGAAGAGAGAGAAGGAGGAAAAGAGGAAAAAGAAAAGGAAGAAGGGAAAAAGGGAAAAAGAGGAGAAGGGGAAAATGAGAGAAAATGAGGGAAGGGAGGAGGAAAAAATAGAAAAAATGGGGAAAAGGAGGAAAATGGGGAAGAAGATGAAAAGGGGGAAAGAGAAGAAGAAGAGGGAAAAGGAGGAGAGGGGAAAAGTAGAAAAATGGGGAAAAAAGGAAAAGTGAGGGGAAAAAAGGAGAAAAATCAGGGAAAAAGGGGGAAAAGGGAGAAAAATCAGGGGAAAGGAAAAGAGGAAAGAGAAAAATCAGGGGAAAAGAGAGGGGAAAAAAGGAGAAAAATCAGGGAAAAAAGGGGGGAAAAAAGGAGAAAAATCAGGAAAAATGAGAGGGGGAAAAAAGAGAAAAATCAGGGGAAAAAAAGGGGAAAAAGAGAAAAATCAGGGGAAATGAGAGGGGGAAAAAAGAGAAAAATCAGGGGAAAAGAGAGGGGAAAAAAGGAGAAAAATTGGGAAAAGAGAGGGGGAAAAAGGAGAAAAATTGGGAAAAGAGGGGAAAAAAGGAGGAAAAGAGGAAAAGGGAGAAGGGGAAAAAGGAGGAAAAGAGGAGAAAAAATAGGGGAAAAGAGAGAGGAAAAAAGGAGAAAAATCAGGGGAAAAGTGAGGGGAAGAGAGGAAAAAGGGAGGAAAAGGAGGAAAGGGAAAAAGAAGGAAAAGAAGAAAAATTGGGGGAAAAATCAGGGAAAAAGAGGAGGAAAAAGGGAGAAAAATTGGGATAAGAGAGGGGGAAAAAGGAGGAAAAGAGGAAAAGGGAGAAGAGGAAAAGAGGAGAAAAATTAGGGAAAAAGAGGAAAAAAGGAGAAATATGAGGGGAAGAGAGAAAGCAGGGAGGAAAGGGAAAAGAAGAAAAATTGGGGGAAAAATCAGGGGAAAAGAAGAGGAAAAAAGGAGAAAAATTAAGGGAAAAGAGAGGGGGAAAAAGGAGGAAAAATAGGGAAAAAGGAGGAAAAAAATCAGGGAAAAAAGGCCCAAAACCCCAAAAAACCAGGGGGAAAAAACCTTGGTGCAAAGCCCATCCCCCCCTTTCCCCAAAAAACCCCCAATCCCCCATTTTCCATTTTCACTCCAAACATTCCGGCGGCGGCGGGGGCGGGGCTGGATATCAAAATTCCCATAAAAAATAGATCCTATATAATAATTTTCTCTCTTTTTTTTTTTTCGTGTCCATCTTTCCCGAGTTTTGGGGGTTGGTTTTTTTTTTGGGAATTCCCGACGTTCCGGGTTCTATTCCGTCAGCAGCTGCTGCAGGAGGCTCTTCCCTTGTCCCGGCGGCGGCGGCGGCGGCGGCGGAGCAGCGGGATTTTTGGGATTGGCCAACGGAGCCGGCGCGTTGAGGTAGGGATCTCCCACCAGATTCACCGTGCACTGCACGTCGGCGAACACCTGCACCTGCTGCACCTGGGCGGAATTCCCAAAAAAAAACCAAAAAGGGGAAAAAGAACAAAAAAAAGGGGATTTAGCGGATCCGGGGAAGGGGCGGGAGCGGGATCTGGGAACTACGTGAAGCTGGAAACTCACTAGAGAACTTCTCCTCTAGTCTGGAGCCACCCCAGAGAAGAACTCTTCGGTCTTCGCGTCCTACAAAAAGAAAAGCGCTGCGGCTCAGTCGGCTCCGGGGGGAAAAATAGTTCGGGAATGCGGAGGGAAAACGGCTCCCGGCGGAGCTGGGGCGGGGCTGGAGGCATCTCAGGGGGGTTGGGGAACGGGGTGGGTGGAGCTGTCCTGGAGTTCCGTGGATGGGGAGGCTCCTGGTGGCTCCCAGCTGCTCATCCGGGAAAAAAAGTTGGGATTTTGGTGGGAAAACGGCTCCTGATGGAGCTGAGATGGGGTTTGGAGGCATCTCCAGGGGTTTGGGGAACAGGGTGGAGGTGGAGCTGTCCTGGATTTTCATGGATTGAGAGGCTCCTGGTGGCTCCCAGCTGCTCATCCGGGAAAAAAAAAGTTGGGATTTTGGTGTAAAAACGGCTCCCTGGGATTATGGAGGAAAACGGCTCTGAACAGAGCTGGGGTGGGGCTGGAGACATCTCCAGGGGGTTGGGGAGTGGAATGGAGACGGAGCCATCCTGGATTTCCGTGGATGGGGAGGCTCCTGGTGGCTCCGGGCACTGATCCAAGGAAAAACTTGGGATTACGGTGGAAAAATGGCTCCAGAACGGAGCTGGGGCAGGGTTGGAGACATCTCAGGGGGTTGGGAACGGGGTGGGTGGAGCCATCCTGGAGTTTTGAAGACTGGGAGGTTCCTGGTGGATGACAGGCATCGATCCAGGGAAAAAAAATTGGGATTATGGCAAAAAAACAGCTCCCAACGGAGCTGGGATGGGGCTGGAGGCATCTCCAGGGGGTTGAGGAACGGGGTGGAGGAGGAGCCATCCCGGATTTTCATGGATGGGGAGGCTCCCAGCAGCTCTGGGCACTGATCCAGGAAAACATTTGGGATTGCGGTGGAAAAACGGCTCCAAATGGATCTGGGGTGGGGCTGGAGGCATCTCAGGGGGTTTGGGGAACGGGGTGGAGGAGGAGCCATCCCGGATTTCTGTGGATGGGAACGTTCCCAGCAGATGCCAGGTGCCGATCCAGTTAAAAAAATTGGGATTGCGGTGGGAAAACGGCTCTGAACGGAGCTGGGGTGGGGCTGGAGGCATCTCCGGGGGTTTGGGAACGGGGTGGAGGTGGAGCCGTTCCAGAGCTTGGAACACTGGGAGGCTCCTGGTGGCTCCAGGAGTTGATCTGGGAAAAACATCTGGGATTATGGAGGAAAAACGGCTCTGAAGGGAGCTGGGGTGGGGTTTGGAGAACCTTCAAGAGATTGGGTAAGGGTGGAGGTGGAGCCTCCTGGATTTCCATGGATGGAGAGGTTCCCAGAGCCTCCGGGCACTGATCCAAGAAAAAACTGGGATTACGGTGGAAAAACGGCTCCAGAAGGAGCTGGGGTGGGGTTTGGAGACATCTCAGGGGGTTTGAGGAATGGGGTGGGTGGAGCCGTTCCAGAGTTTTGGGAATTGGAGGTTCCTGCTGGCTCCAGGAGTTATCCGGGAAAAAAAATTGGGATTATGGCAGAAAAACAGCTCCCAGTGGAGCTGGAGACATCTCAGGGGGTTTGGGAATGGGGTGGGTGGAGCTGTCCTGGAGTTTTGAGGATTGGGAGGCTCCTGGTGGCTCCAGGAGCTGATCCAGAGAAAACATTTGGGATTACAGTGGAGAAACTGCTCCAGTGGAGCTGGGGTGGGGCTGGAGACATCTCCGGGGGTTTGGGAATGGGACTGGTCATGGGGTGGGTGGAGCCTCCTGGATTTTGGGATTCTGTATTCCGTGGATGGGGAGGCTCCTGGTGGCTCCCAGCTGCTGATCCAGGAAAAACATTTGGGATTCTAGTGGAGAAACTGCTCCAGTGGAGCTGGGGTGGGGCTGGAGACATCTCAGGGGGGTTGGGGAACGGGGTGGAGGTGGAGCCATCCCGGATTTCCAGTTCCCGGCGGCTGCGGCAGCAGGAGCGACGTTCCGGGGTTTTTGGATTTGGTGGCGCCGTGGTGGCTTCAACCCAAGGGTGTCACCCAATGGTGTCACCCAACACTGAGGTTACCTTGGTGGCTTCCACCCAGTGGTGTCACCCAGCATCAGTTGGACCTTGGTGGCTTCAACCCAAGGTTGTCACCCAGTGGTGTCACCCAACACCGGTGTGACATTGGTGGGTGGCTTCCACCCAGTGGTGTCACCCAACACTGATAGGACCTTGGTGGCTTCAACCCAAGGGTTGTCACCCAATGGTGTCACCCAACACTGATATGACCTTGGTGGCTTCAACCCAGTGGTGTCACCCAACACCAGTTGGACCTTGGTGGCTTCAAGCTCAAGAGGTGTCACCCGATGGTGTCACCCAACATTGGTGTGACCTTGGTGGCTCCAGCCCCAGGAGGTGACACTCACTGGGTGACACCAACGCTGGTGATACCTCGGTGTCACCCAACACTGGTGGCACCAAGGTGGCTTCAACCCCAAGAGGTGTCACCCAACGCTGGTGGGACCTTGGTGGCTTCAAGCCCAATGGCTGTCACCTGACACTGGTGGGACCTTGGTGACTTCAATCCAAGAGGTGTCACCCAGTGCTGGTGGGACCCTGGTGGCTCCAGCGCCAGGAGGTGTCACCCAATGGGTGTCACCAACACAGGTTGGACTCTGGTGGCTTCAACCACACGGGATGCCACCAACCTCGGTGTGACCATGGTGGCTTGAAGCCCAATGGGTGCCACCCACTGCTGGTGACACCACGGTGGCTCCAACCCCAGGAGGTGTCACCCAAGGGGTGTCACCAAGCATTGGTGGCACCATGGTGATGTCAAGCCCAAGAGGAGTCACCCCCTGGTGTCACCCAATGCTGGTGGCACCGTGGTGGCTCCAACCCCAGGAGCTGCCACCCAGTGGTGTCACCCAACCCTGGTGTGACCACGGTGGCTCCAACGCCGAGGGGTGTCACCCAATGGGCTTGAGGTAACCATGGTGCCACCAGTGCTGGGTGGCCCCCCTTGGGTGACACCTCTTGGGGTTGAAGCCACCAGGGTCACTCCAGCATTGGTGGCACCATGGTGGCTTCAACCCCAGGAGATGTCACCCACTGGGTGTCACCCAACACTGGGGGGACCTTGGTGGCTTCAACCCCAGGAGATGTCACCCACTGGGTGTCACCCAACGCTGGTGGGACCGTGGAGGCTCCACACCCAAGACGTGTCACCCAAGGGGTGCCACCCAACATTGGTTGCACCCTGGTGACCTCAACCCCAAGGGGTGTCACCCAACACTGGTGACAGCGTGTTGGCTTCAACCTCAAGAGCGTCACCCAGGGGGTGCCACCCAGCATTGGTGGCACCACGGTGATGTTAAGCCCAAGAGGTACCACCCACTGGTGTCACCCAGTGCTGGTGGCGCCGTGGTGGCTCCAAGCCCGGGAGCTGTCACCCAATGGTGTCACCCGACATTGGTGTGACCCTGGTGACCTCAACCCCTGGGGTGTCACCCACCACTGGTGGCACCATGATGGCTCCAAACTCAATGGGTGTCACCGTGGTGGCTCTAACCATAATGGGTGCTGCCCGATGGTGCCATGCAATGTTGGTGGCACCCTGGTGGCTCCACCTCCAGGAGGTGTCACCCAGTGGGTGTCACCCAGTGCTGGTGTGACCCTGGTGGCTCCAACCCCAATGGGTGTCACCCAGTGGGTGTCACCCAGCTCCAGCGTGACCATGGTGGCTTCAAGCCCAATGGATGCCACCCAACGCTGGTGACACCATGGTGACTTCAAACCCAAGGGTGTCACCCAATGCTGGTGTGACCTTGGTGATCTCAACCCCAACAGGTGTCACCCAATGGTGTCACCCAACGCTGGTGGCACCATGGTGACGTCAAACCCAAGGGTGTCACCCAATGGATGTCACCCAATGCTGGTGGCACCATGGTGACGTCAAACCCAAGGGTGTCACCCAAGGGGTGTCACCCAATGCTGGTGTGACCCTGGTGGCTTCAAGCCCAATGGTGTCACCCAACATTGGGGTGACCTTGTTCACCTCAACCCCAAGGGGTGTCGCCCAGTGGTGTCACCAATGCTGGTGGCACCATGGTGACTTCAAGCCCAAGAGGTGTCACCCCATGGGTGCCACCCAACACTGGTGTGACCTTGGTGATCTCAACCCCAACAGGTGTCACTCAATGGGTGTCACCCAACATTGGTGGCACCATGGTGACTTCAAGCCCAAGGGGTGTCACCCAGTGGGTGTCACCCAACACTGGTGTGACCCTGTTGACCTCAAGCCCAAGAGCTGTCACCCAATGGTGTCACCCAATGCTGGTGGCACCGTGGTGGCTCCAACCGCAGGAGGTGTCACCCCATGGGTGCCACCCAGCGCTGGTGTGACCCTGGTGCCTTCACCCCAACCGTGACCTCCTGGAAGAACCTTCCAACCCAAGCCAAGCCAAGCCAAGCCAAGCCATGGTGGCCTTCCGTAACCGCGGCTGCGGGACTGTCCCGGTTGTTTTCCTGGGAACGTCCCCGAGCCCTGGAGCTGCTGACCCAACGCTGGTGACACCATGGTGACTTCAAACCCAAGGGTGTCACCCAATGCTGGTGTGACCTTGGTGATCTCAACCCCAACAGATGTCACCCAATGGTATCACCCAACGCTGGTGGCACCATGGTGACGTCAAACCCAAGGGTGTCACCCAAGGGGTGTCACCCAATGCTGGTGGCACCATGGTGACGTCAAGCCCAAGAGCTGTCACCCAATGGTCTCACCCAATGCTGGTGGCACCATGGTGGCTCCAACCCCAGGAGGTGTCACCCAATGGGTGTCACCCAACGCTGGTGTGACCCTGTTGACCTCAAGCCCAAGAGCTGTCACCCAATGGTGTCACCCAATGCTTGTGGCACCGTGGTGGCTCCAACCGCATGAGGTGTCACCCCATGGGTGCCACCCAACGCTGGTGTGACCCTGGTGCCTTCACCCCAACCGTGACCTCCTGGAAGAACCTTCCAACCCAAGCCAAGCCAAGCCAAGCCATGGTGGCCTTCCGTAACCGCGGCTGCGGGACTGTCCCGGTTGTTTTCCTGGGAACGTCCCCGAGCCCTGGAGCTGCTGAGCTGTGGGATGAGTTTGAGGAGCACCAACTGACCTGGGCGCCGTCGGCCTCGGCCTTGAGCAGCTCGCCGGAGCCCAGCTGGTTGCAGTAGAGCCCTGGAGGCCTCAGCGCCGCGTCCGGGACCTGCCGGCGACAACGGCCGCGCTCAGCCGGAATGCCGGGACCTCGGAACGGCACAGAGCGCCGAGCGGTGGGGTTTGGGATGGATCTCGTGAGTGGTGGGGTTTGGGATGGAGATCCCGTGAGTGGTGGGGTTTGGGATGGAGATCCCGTGTTTGGTGGGATTTGGGATGGAGATCCCATGAGTGGTGGGGTTTGGGATGGAGATCTTGTGAGTGGTGGGATTTTGGGATGGAGATCTCGTGTTTGGTGGGGTTTGGGATGGAGATCCCATGTTTGGTGGGATTTGGGATGGAGATCCCGTGAGTGGTGGGGTTTGGGATGGAGATCCCGTGTTTGGTGGGGTTTGGGATGGAGATCCTGTGTTTGGTGGGATTTTGGGATGGATCTCGTGTTTGGTGGGATTTTGGGATGGATCTCGTGTTTGGTGGGATTTTGGGATGGATCTCGTGTTTGGTGGGATTTTGGGATGGGGATCCCCATGGATCAATGGGGGATCCCAACAGGGGGCTGGGATCTGCTCCAGATTTCTCCCATCTCCTTCCCACCCATTCCTGATCCTATTCCTGATGCCATTTCCAATTCCCAGGGATCCACAGCCCCATTCCCCATCCCATTCTTGATCCCATTCCTCATTCCCAGGATTCCACGGCCCCATTCCCGATCCCATTCCCCATCCCTTTCCCGAAGGATTCCACGGTCCCATTCCCGATCCCATTCCCGATCCCATTCCTGATCCCATTCCCGATCCCATTCCCGATCCCATTCCCGATCCCATTCCCAATCCCATTCCCGATCCCGTTCCTGTCTCATTCCCAATTCCCAGTGATCCACGGCCCCATCCCAGCACCTGGAACCTCTCCAGATGTTCCTGCACCTCCAACCCCACCCAGCTCCATCCCATTTCCAGTGGAAACAGGAACAGATGCACAGCCCCATTCCCGATCCCATTTCCAAAGATCCATGGCCTCATTCCCGATCCCAGTCTCATTCCCTGTTCCCAAGGATCCAGGGCCCCATTCCTGATCCCATTCCGGATCCCATTCCCTATTCCCAATGGAAATAGGAATGGATCCAGGGCCCCATTCCCAGTCCCATTCCTGATCCCATTCCCTATCCCATTCGCGATCCCACTCCCGATGCCATTCCTGATCCCATTCCCTGTTCCCAAGGATCCATGGCCCCATTCCCGATGCCATTCCTGATCCCATTCCCTGTTCCCAGTGATCCACGGCCCCATTCCCGATGCCATTCCTGATTCCATTCCCAATCTAATTCCCTAATCCAATCTCATTCCCTATTTCCAGGGATCCACGGCCCCATTCCTGATCCCATTTCCTATTCCCAGTGGAAACAGGAATAGATCCACAGCTTCATTCCCAATCCAATTCCTGATCCCATTCCCAAATCCAGTCTCATTCTCTATTTCCCGGGATCCATGGCCCCATTCCCAATCCCATTCCCAATCCCATTCTCATTCTCTATTTCCCGGGATCCACGGCCCCATTCCCAATCCTATTCCCAGTGATCCAGGGCCCCATTCCTGATCCCATTCCCAGGGATCCACGGCCCCATTCCTGATCCCATTCCCAATCTCATTCCCAATTCCCAGTGATCCACGGCCCCATTCCCGATCCCATTCCCAATCTCATTCCCAATCCCATTCCCAATGTCATCTCCTATTCCCAGTGATCCACGGCCCCATCCCCGCACCTGGAACCTGTCCCGATGTTCCTGCACCCCCATTCCCGATCCCATTCCCGATCCCATTCCCGACATTCCCGATCCCATTCCCATTCCCCTTGGGGCCAAGGGCCGCCGTGGCTGGACGAGGCTCGACATGGAGTTGATGCCGGCCATGACGGGATTCATGGGAATGCTGCCGCCCATGGCGCCCATGCCGGGAACGCCGGGAACGCCGCCGGAGCCGCCGGAGCCGGAGCCGGGGCCGGGTCCGGCCATGGAGACGGTGATGCTCATGTTGTTGTACATCCCCTGCGGAGCCGCCGCGCCCGCCGGCCCGAAAACGCTGGAAAACCGGGAAAAAGCGTCGGGAATGGCCGGGATCCCGAAAGAATCCCGGCATTCCGAAGGGTTCCCGCGGTGGGATGGTGGAGGTTCGGTTCCGGCGCGCTCCAGTCCCACGTCCTGGGGCCGTGCAAGATTTCCTCGGATGCTGTCGGGGATTTTCTGGGAATTCCTTCCCGAATTCCTCCTCCTTTCCCAGGGGATTCCCTTTGTTCCGTGAGGAATTGGGATTCAGGGAATTCCAGGATGGTTTGGGGGGGAAGGGACCTTAAGGAGGAACCCTGGGAATACTCCAGGATCTGATTTTTCCTTGGGAAAATTCCAAGGATGACGGCCACGGATTCGCTGGGAATTCCAGCCCAGCTGGGAATTCCTTCCCAAATCCCTCCACTTTTCCCAGGGAATTCCCTCCATTCCCAGCTCTCCCAGCCTGGCATTGGATCCATCCCCATCCCGACTCCTCTCCAGGAAGGAATTTTAGGAATTCCCTGAGAACTGGGGACTCCAGGAAGGGTCTCCCTTCCCGTTTCCATCCCCAAATCCCTTAAAAATCCCTGGGGATGGATCCTGAGTGTCCTGGATCCAAGAATCCTGGAATTCTTTGGGATGGGATCCATGGAGCTTCAATCCCACCCCATTCCCATCCCGAACTGCTCCAGCCTTTCCTGGGACATTCCCAGGGATTCTCTGGGAATTCCAGCCCAGCCGGGAATTCCTTCCCAAATCCCACCCCACTCCCCCCTTTCCCTGGAGCTGCTCCCATTCCCAAATCCCCATGCCATTCCCGATCCCAATCCCATTCCCAGGGATCCACGGCCCCATCCCAAGGGCTGGAATTCCTCGGGATGCCTCTGCACCCCCAAGGCCGTCCCGGCTCCCAGGGAAGGGATCTTGGATCCTTCGGGAATTTCCTGGATAATCAGCACTCGGTGTCCTCCGGAGCGAAGATTTTTGGGATTTTGGGATGGGGATCCACATGGAACAATGGGGGATCCCAACAGGGGGTTGGGATCTGCTCCAGCTTCATCCCAACCCCTTCCCGATGCCATTCCCGATCCCATTCCCCATTCCCAGGGATCCACGGCCCCGTCCCAAGGGCAGGAGGTGATTCCAAAGGGAGATTCCCATGGATGACTCCACAGAATGATTCCAAAGGATAATTCCAGGGGGTGACTCCCACGGATGATTCCAGAGAATTATTCCAACGGGTGACTCCCACGGATGATTCCAATGGGTAATTAATTCCAATGGATAATTCCCATGGACAATTCCAATGGGTGGCTCCCATGGATAATCCCAATGGACAATTCCAAAGGATGATTCCAATGGATAATTCCGATGGATGATTCCAGTGGGTAATTCCAAAGGATAATTCCAAAGGATAATTCCCACATATAATTCCAATGGAATATTCCAATGGATGATTGCAAAGAATGATTCCAATGGATTATTCCAGTGGATGATTCCCACGGATAATTCCAATGGAAAACTGCAGTGGATAATTCCTGTGGGTGACTCCCATGGATGATTCCAAAGGATAATTCCAAAGGATGATTCCAATGGATGATGCCAAGGGATAATTCCCATGGAAAATTCCAAGGGATAATTCCAAGCGATGCCTCCAATGGACAATTCCACTGGATAATTCCAGTGGGTGATTCCCGTGGGTGAGTCCAATGGAAAATTCCAACGGACATTTCCAAAAGATGGCTCCAGTGGATGATTCCAAGGGATAATTCCAAGGGGTGACTCCAATGGATAATTACTTCCAAAGGATAATTCCACAGGAGAAATCCAATGAGTGACTCCCGTGGATAATTCCAATGGATTATTCCAAAGGGTGACTCCAATGGATAATCCCAACGGATAATCCCAAGGGATAATTCCAATGAGTGACTCCCATGGATAATTCCAATGGATAAATCCCCTGGACATCTCCCATGGACGATTCCAATGGATAATTCCAAAGGATTCCTCTCATGGATAATTCCCATGGGTAATTCCAATTAATAAATCCAACGGACAATTCCAACAGATAATTCCCATGGAAAATTCCAATGGGCAATCCCAATGGATGATTCCAGTGGATAATTCCAATGGGTGACAATCCCAAAGGACGATTCCAATTGACAATCCCAATGGATAATTTCAAAGAATTATTCCAAGGGACGATTCCATGGGACAATCCCAATGGACATTCCAATGGCCAGTCCATATTTCAGGGACGATTCCATGGGACAACCCCAATGGACATTCCAATGGCCAGTCCAAAAGGACAACACCAATGGACGGCCCCAAAGGACAATTCCCACGGATAATTCCAATGGACAATCCCAATGAGTGACCCCAATGGACAACCCCAAAGAACAATCCCAATGGACAATTCCAAAGGGTGATTCCATTGGACAATCCCAATGGACAATCCCAATGAGTGACCCCGATGGATGATCCCAATGGACAATTCCAAAGGATGATTCCATTGGACAATCCCAATGGCTAATCCCAATGGACAATCCCAATGGGCAATTCCAATGAAAAATCCCAATGGCTAATTCCATTGGACAATCCCAAT
>NW_024509888.1:0-541 GCF_017590135.1 Pyrgilauda ruficollis | reverse complement strand
CCAGAAAATTTGTGGAAATTCTGGGAAAAATTCAGGAAAAATTCAGGAAATTTCAGGAAAAAATGGGAGAATTCTGGGAAATTTGGGGGAAATTTGAGAAAATTTGGGGAAAAATTCACGAAATTCTGAGAAAAATTCAAGAAATTCCAAAAAAAAAATCTGGGAAAAGCTCCAGGAAATCCTGGAAATTTTGAAGAAATGCCAGGAAAAATTCAAGGAAATGTGGGAAAAGCTCCAGGAAATCCCAGAAAATTTGAGGAAATTTTGGGAAAAATTCAGGAAATCCCAGAAAATTTAAGGAAATTTGGGAAGAATCTGGGACACATCCAGGAAATCCTGGAAAATCTGAGGAAATTATGGGGAAAATCTGGGAAAAATTCCAAGAAATTCTGAGAAAAATCTCGTTAAAATTGGAGAAAAATTTGGGAAAAGCTCCAGGAAATTCCAGGGAAATTCAGGATTTTCACGGATTTTTCCTGAAAATTTCGTGCATTTATCCCAAATTTTTCATGAATTTTTTTTCTGGATTGATCCTGAATTT
>NW_024509887.1:0-541 GCF_017590135.1 Pyrgilauda ruficollis | reverse complement strand
TTAAAAGCCAATTAAAACCAATTAAAAGCCAATTAAAACCAATTAGAATTAATTAAAAATACTAAAACCCGGCAAAATTCGATTATTAACTAATTAAACCCTGTTAATTAGGGAAGAAATCCAATTAAAACTAAATTAAAAGCCAAATAAAACTTATTAAAAATTAATTAAAACCAATTAAAGTGAAATAAAATTGATTACAATTCAATTAAAATCTATTGAAATTAAATAAAATTAAATTAAAACTGAATTCAACCAATTAAAATTAATTAAAATTGATGAAAATGGCCAAAAATTCGATTAAAAATTCAATTAAAAATTCAATTTGAATTCAATTAAAACGGATTAAAACCCAATTAAAATTCATTAAAACTAAACCCAATTAAAACTCAATTAAAACGAATTAAAACCCAATAAAAACCAATTAAAATTCAATCAAAACTGTTTAAAACTGAATTAAAACCCAATTAAAACTCGATTAAATCTCCATGAAAACCCAAATTAATCTAATCTTAAATTAATTAAAACCCAATTAAAATCC
>NW_024509886.1:0-541 GCF_017590135.1 Pyrgilauda ruficollis | reverse complement strand
CAACAACAACAAAAAAACAACCCCACAAACAAGCAAAACAAAAAAAAACCCTCCACATCAAAAAGCAAACATACAAGTACCATTGGTTTATTTCAGTGACAACAACTGATGCTGTGCTGAACGTCATTTGAAGGTGAAGGGCCCAGGTTGACACTTTTGTGTTTAGTTTCTCACCCTTTCTGTAACAATCTGCAACACACACAATATCCTTGTTAACTTTATTTGAACATTATCAAGGAATTTTATTCTGTGGAATATTTGTTGAGCTACTGAAGCATGTGTATGTGTTTGTGTATATCTAAGACTACTGAAGAGTATGTATACATTTGTGTATTTATAAAAGGTAAAACAGATGAGTTCTCTTCCCTGTGTTTGAGAGGCACTGTTGCAAACATATTTTCTGTCCTCTGCAGAGAGCTGCATGTTGCACTACTGAAGAGGAAAGGTCATGTATTGTCATTGAATTTTGTAATCCTCAGAGGAATGCTGTAAAAATACTAAATTGGAAAATTCAGTGAGTTTTCCTGTTATCAGTATGAAC
>NW_024509885.1:0-541 GCF_017590135.1 Pyrgilauda ruficollis | reverse complement strand
ACCCCCAAATTTTGCCCGAAATTCCCCAATTTTGCCCAAATTTGGGGGATTTTGCCCCAGACCAGGTGAAGAGGAAGATCCTGGTGCTGGACCTGGACGAGACCCTGATCCACTCCCACCACGACGGCGTCCTGCGGCCCACGGTGCGGCCCGGGACCCCCCCCGACTTCATCCTCAAGGTCTGCGCGGATTTTGGGGCAAATTCCGCAATTTTTGGGCAATTTTGGGAAGATTTGGGATCACTTGGAGAGGATTTGGGGCAGTTTTGGGGTGTTTTTTGGGGCAGTTTTTGGGGGTTTTTTGGGCGTCCTGCGGCCCACGGTGCGGCCCGGGACCCCCCCGACTTCATCCTCAAGGGCTGGGCGGATTTTGGGGCAAATTCCGCAATTTTTGGGCAATTTTGGGAAGATTTGGGATCGCGTGGAGAGGATTTGGGGCAGTTTTGGGGCGATTTGGGGCAATTTTGAGGCACTTCAGGGGGGTTTTTGGGAGGAATTTGCAAATTTTGGAAAGATTTTAGAGAATTTTGGGGGAATTTTGG
>NW_024509884.1:0-541 GCF_017590135.1 Pyrgilauda ruficollis | reverse complement strand
TTGTGGAGTTTTTTTTTCTGCAAATCAGAAGTAAAGAAAGTTTGAATCCAGCACAATTTTTATATGGAGAAACAAAAAGTAACTTAACACATAATCATTTAGAGATTATCTAATTCCAAACTAAAGTTCAGGAAGGTCTAGCAGAACAAGTCTTCCCAGAAGGGGAAAGAATATATGTTGATGGTTCATCCAGATGCATACAAGGTAAAAGAATGTCAGGATATGCCTTGGTTGATGGGCTAAAGATTCAGACCATCGAAAAAGGAAAATTAACTTCAAATTGGTTGGCTCAGTCTTGTGAATAATATGCTCTAAAAAGAGCACTGGAATATTTGGCACACAAGAAGGAAACCATATACACTGATTCAAAGTATGCTTTTGAGGTAGTACACACCTTTGGAAAAATTTGGGAAGAAAGGGGGTTATTAAATTCAAAAGGAAAGGGATTGATACATGAAGGACTTATTTTAGAGGTTTTAGAGGCACTAAAATTGCCTGAAGAAATAGCTGTAGCACATGTTAAAGGACACCAAAGGGGAAT
>NW_024509883.1:0-539 GCF_017590135.1 Pyrgilauda ruficollis | reverse complement strand
GAAGAACTCTGCCATTCTCTTACCCTTCTTATTATTATGCTACCTTTTAAAAAATTTAATGTGGTAACATTTGCTCTGTTTCTACTCTTAGCAGTATAAAATTTTTTGGTGTTGGCTTGGAAACTTCTCCTTTCTCTCTCAGAGCTCTGAGCATGGAAGGTCCATGAGGTCTGTTCCCTGTTGACAGAAGCAGAGACCTGCATCAGAGAGTCTTCAGATTTGTGGGTGTCTTTTGTTCAGTTGATGGAGTTATTCCACACTTTGTCTTAGTGTTGTCCACTGCCCAGGCAGATCTGTGATTCATGAACTGCTTTCAACAAAAGAAAAAACCACAAACAAACAAAAAATTGAAGTCTGGTTTTTAATTATACTTGGATTACTAATTTACTAAAATTTAATACAATAATTAAAAAAAAAACGTATGAAGTGTCTGGCTCAGGTTTCCTGTAAATAGGATGACAAACATCTGCAGAGTGGTATAAAGATGGCAAAACCAAAACCAAAATGTATTTGTTTCAAAATATATTTCAGTTTTGTTT
>NW_024509882.1:0-542 GCF_017590135.1 Pyrgilauda ruficollis | reverse complement strand
TGGGACAGTGTTCTAGCCTGCTGTAAATCTGCTGTTCTGGTTAATATTACAATTCTGTTTTTAAAATCCACCAAGAACCCTTGAGAACTCATGATTTAAACTCAGCTGAGACAAATGTGTGTATGTAATTTTGATCTACATTGTCATTTACTGTGCCTACTCAGATAGACTGGAATGACCTGCATAGATTTCTGAGTGCTGGTGATGAGTCAGTTTTTAAAAACTGCTCAGATCTTTGTAAGATCTAGATGTGTCTGTTTAGTGGAACATTTCCCCAGGTTTAGACAATCCTGTGGCCTCCACTCTGAGTATGAAGAGAATTCTGAGATGTGAATCCTGAGAGTGAAAAATTCTCACAAAGGTGGTTTTGTTGCTGCTTTTTGGGACACAATCACACAGTTGTCTTGGTTGGAAGGGACCTCATGATAATCTAACACAATTAGCCAGGCTCAGCTAGGGTAGGGTCATGGAACCATGAAAAATCATTGGCAGGCTCATAGAAGCATGGAATATCATGGAAGGGACCCATCAGGATCATCAAG
>NW_024509881.1:0-542 GCF_017590135.1 Pyrgilauda ruficollis | reverse complement strand
ACTTTTTGATTGTTTCGTCTATTTATTTTTTCTCTTGAGTTTGACCATATAGAATCAACTCCTTTCTGTCTTCTGCAGGCATTCTGAATTGCTCTCATTTTCCTGTTTGACTATTTCCCCGTCTCTTTCAAATTTCACGTTATCTGCAAATATCATTAACATTGCAGATTTCCTTTTTATTTGTAAAACATGCAGGATAAAAGTACATGTCCTTGAAGAAGAACACATAAAATAATAACTTCCAGTGAAAAAAAATTAACTCAATTCACAATATAACAATGACCAAAATATTTCTGATACTGCATAAGAATCCTGGACTTACATAAACTGTTGAGAGGAATGCCCGAACTGGGTAATCAGACCCATTTCTTACCCGGCAATATCTGATTCCTCAAGGATTAACCTAGTCAAGCACATCTTGCTGACATCCACTGGAATTCTGGGGTTATACACTCACCACCTCTTGAAATTATTTCATTGCATAAGAATATACAAAGCTTCTAGGGAGTAACACATTAAATTTATCAGCACAACTGTTCAAA
>NW_024509880.1:0-542 GCF_017590135.1 Pyrgilauda ruficollis | reverse complement strand
AAAAAAAAAAAAAAAAGGTAAAATGATTTCAGGCAGAATCTGCTTTCTGTAGATTTTCCACATTTTAGAAAGGATCTATAACACAGAAAAGTTAAACTTGCTGCAGTTCAGCCTGTACTGCACAGGTGACACTCACCAAGTGTTTTATTTCATGCACCTGATGGGCCCATGTGTTCGATGGGAGCTCCCAAACACAGCACAAGTTCCATAGTCTGAAACTGATGCAGAAGGGAAGACTGAAGCCCACTGAGAGACCCTGCCAGATGGGAACATGAAAAATGAGTTACTGACAAACTGTTCCCATACAAATTGACCCTTACTATACCATTTAAATGATACATATTTCTTTCAGCTAGAACTACTAATTGCAAAAACTGAAATTTTTAATCTGTTCTCACCTGTTCAATCCATGGTCAGTATCTAAGATAAACTAATATAATTAATTTGTTGTGCAAATAAACAAATAAGATCCTGAACCTCCAGGTTATTATACAGTAACACTCCCTGAACTATTTCTTGTCTATAGAATGACATTTATTTTG
>NW_024509879.1:0-542 GCF_017590135.1 Pyrgilauda ruficollis | reverse complement strand
GGGGGGAATGTATGGACAGAGCTAGGCATTTTTGTAGTTAAAGCTTTATAACAACGGCTCTTCAGGCCGTAGATCTCGGAGAAAGGCCGAGTAAGAATTTATGTTAGAATTTGTTTTATTTTTGGGTCTATGCTTCGCTTTAGGGGGATTAGCAGTTGCATCCAATCCTTCTCCTTATTATGGGGTGTTAGGGTTTGTTGTAGTGGCTGTTGCGGGGTGTTGTTTAGTAGTGAGTTTAGGGGTTTCCTTTGTGTCTTTGGTGCTTGTTATGGTGTATTTAGGGGGAATGTTGGGAGTGTTTGTTTATTCAGTGTCGCTGGAGGCGGATCCTTATCCTGAGGCTTGGGGCAGTTTAGGGGTTGTTAGTCATGGTTTTGGAATGGGCCGGGTTGTTGTAGTGGGGCTTGTTATGGGGGGGTTTGGTGGAGTTATTGGTGGGTGTGGGGACGGTGAATAATGGGGGTCTGCTATCAGTTTGATCTGATTTTAGCGGGGCGGCTTTGCTTTATTCAGACGGGGTTGGATAACTTTTAATCGGGGGG
>NW_024509878.1:3027-13939 GCF_017590135.1 Pyrgilauda ruficollis | reverse complement strand
TCCTTTGTTTGAATGGCATTAATGCATTATGCATGAGGTGTATGAAAAGCAACAGGCTATTGCTTTCAAGGGTTAATCCTCTGTTAACTGTGTCCTTTTTTGGGCTTATTTTGCCCAGGAAAAGTTACCTGGATGGTCTGTAACTCTTTGTTCTTATTGTCTCATATTGTCCTAATCCCAATTGTTCAAATATTTATTACACAATTTATATTAATGAAATTGTTCTTTGTGTCGTGTGCACTAGCAAGTGTGATATTACTGCCATGTGCAATTCCATGCCCAGTCCGGAGAGTGACCAGCATTGTCCACAGCAGCATCGTGCTGCAAGGGAACGTGGGAGGGAAAAATGGTGAAAAAGCAATGTTAATGAAAGAGCAGAGCGTTCAGAATGCCAGAGATATGCTTGAACAGTGCGAGAAACTGAGAAAAGTAGAAATTGAACTTTAAAAAGTTGATGGAGGCTGGAATCCCAATCAAATATTTAGAGGAGGGAATTGTTAAAAAATAGGTTAGAAACTCTTGTAAAATAGTTGATAGATCATTAAGCATGTACTGTTAGTTTGGTTATTAAAGTGTAAAAGGGGTTAAAAGGGTAGTTATAAGAAATACAGAACTCAAGGTGCCATAACACACCTCAGTAAAGTGCACCACCCCCAAGGGAAAGGAGCCAGCCTGGGCAGAACTGTAATGGGCCAATCAAGCACCTTAAACCTTCATGCAAATGAAGGATCCAAAAAGAAACCAATCCATGTGGAATCATCCATCTACAAGCAGTACTTGAAATCACGTCCAATCCAACAGCTCTGACCATCGATCTCTTAAACCAGCAGCAACCACAAACACGATCAGTGATTTGCCAGATGTGATTGGCAGTGCACTACCTCCTCGCAGAGGAAGGAGGGATCTGTGGGAAATTTAATACTTCAGAATGCTGCCTAGTGTTATGTTTGCCCATTTGTTTGAATGGCATTTATGCATCATGCATGGGGTGTATGAATGTGCAACAGGCTATTGCTTTCAAGGGTTAATCCTCTGTTAACGTGTGTCCTTTTTTGGGCTTATTTTGCCCAGAAAAAGTTACCTGGATGGTCTGTAACTCTTTGTTCTTATTGTCTCATATTGTCCTAATCCCAATTGTTCAAATATTTATTATACAATTTATATTAATGAAATTGTTCTTTGTGTCATGTGCACTAACAAGTGTGATATTACTGCCATGTGCAATTCCATGTCCAGTCCGGATAGTGACCAGCATTGTCCACAGCAGCATCGTGCTGCAAGGGAACGTGGAAGGGAAAAATGGTGAAAAAGCAACGTTAATGAAAGAACAGAATGATCAGAATGCCAGAGATATGCTTGAAAAGTACCAAGAAACTGGGAAACGTAGAGGCACAGGAAGTTCAGGATTGCTGGACAAACGGCGTTCAGGATTCCCAGGGCACACACACAGATCAGTTACTGGGGCACACGAAATTCAGGATTCCTGGGGCACAGGAAGTTGAGGATTGCCGGGCCACACAGCATTCAGGATTCCAGGGGCACACGAAGGAAGTTCAGGATTCCGGGGGCACACGAAGTTCAGAATTCCAGGGCACACGGAATTGAGGTTTCCAGGGGCACACGAGGGAAGTTCAGGATTCCTGGGGCACACGAAGTTCAGGATTCCCAGGTCACACGGAATTCAGTATTCCCAGGGTACACGGAGAAAGTTCAGGATTCCAGGGGCACACAAAGTTCAGGATTCCAGGGGCCTAGGAAGGCAGTTCAGGATTCCCGGGGCACCCAGCTCAAAGGGGGAAAAAATCTACAAGTAACAAGAAAAGAACAGGAAAAACCCAACCCCCGACAAGGCGGTGCTGGCTGCGGTTTTTGGGGGTTCCAGCGACACCCGGGGCGGGGTCAGTGCTCAGCAGCAGGGGGGTGAGCCAAACCACAGCCGGGTGTGAAAAACAAAGTTCACTCTTTGGAAATCGTAAAAGATTAATGAGGGATATAAAAGGATTTTGGCAGACGGCCAAACAAGTTTCCTTCACTTAACCCGTTGTTCTCCAGATCGGGTTCCACTGCAGGGCTACAAACACATCCCTGAGTTTAGACATTCTTCAAAATCTTCACACATTCCCGGGAGGTTTGGATGTTCCAGGAACTCTTGTTTGGTTCTCACCTCTGACTTGTCTGCAGGACATTCTGGAGATTGGGTCAATAAATTTGATTTCTTCTCCTGGTTCCATCCTGTTGTTTCACACTCCCTGATCAATTCATAAATTCTTCTCAGGTTTGTGTCACTGCTGTCACCTGGAGAGGCTGATCCGAAATGTGAGAAACAAGGGAATTGTTCTACACCTGAGTCAGTTACACAAAAGCATTTTAACATTGCATAGTCTCTATTTTAACATTTATTATTTATCTCTTTACTACTTGTCTATTTTTTAATATTTTAAGGCCTATGATATAATATCGATTTATTACTCCAGCATTAAATCGATTACACGGTGCACAGATAAACTGATTGATTATATTGTACCAGCGAGCAACTACAAGGAATTATCAAAAATCAACAATCAAGTGCCAGAGCAAAATTCTTGTGGAAGTATTTTTTTTGCAGAAGCCAATGCAGAATTGCAGAAGCCAATTATTAAATTGTCATTTATGACCCGGCTGTGCTGCAGGCACAGGGGAAAGCTGGGAGCTGCTGAGGGGACTCAGTCACTTCTGTCCCCTGTCCCTGAGTGTCCCCAGAGTGTCCCTGAGTGTCCCTGACTGTCCCCAGTGTCCCTGAGTGTCCTCCTTGTGTGTCCTCCCTGAGCATCCATGAGTGTCCTCCCTGATTTTTCCTGAATGTCTACACGTGTCCCTGAGTGTCCCCAGACTGTCCCAGCTTGCCGCTGAGTGTCCCCCTGATTTTCCCTGAGTGTCCCTGAGTGTCCCCAGCCATGTCACCCCAGGAATGTCCCATCAGGATTTGGGACTGTATCAAAGAAAATTCCCAGAAAATTCCCCAGATTTGTCCCAAATCCCCTGTGGGGAGGGGAGAGGGCACAGGTGACATCAGCGATGTCCCCAGTGATGTCACTGCCATGATGACGTTGCAGTGGT
The DNA here is from genome assembly GCF_017590135.1 of Pyrgilauda ruficollis. NCBI lineage: Eukaryota > Metazoa > Chordata > Aves > Passeriformes > Passeridae > Pyrgilauda > Pyrgilauda ruficollis. The sequence continues at coordinate 10,843 of NW_024509878.1, read as the reverse complement.
GATGTCACTGTCCCTGCAGCAGCCTCGGGATGTCCTCCCTGGCTCTTTGGCACCGCTCGGCCACCACGCGGCTGCCGGGGCCACCGGGGCCACCACGGCCACCATGGGGACTCAAGAGGAGGTCGTTGATGTCCCCAAGTGTCCCCAGCAGGTGACACGTGAACAGGCAGGCACTGGCATCCCAAAGCTGCTCGGCCTTGGCCACTTTGGCCACCAAGTGCTCAGGGTGGGCTCGATGTCCTCGAGCCGGCACTGATGTAACTGATAAACTCGGTGGCACTGTCACACGCGTCCACCAAGCGCTCCAGCAGCCCCAGGGCCACCTCTGCCCAATGTCCCCTCCTGATGGTCACCCTTGCCCGGCTGGTGGCCACCACGGCCTCTGCCACGGCCTCGCTGGTGGCCGCTGCCACCACCTGGGCATTGCGTGTGACCCCACTGAAGCCTCCTCCTCCCTGTCCAGGGCCACCATCAGCTGCTGGGCTGTGGCCACCAGATTGCCACCAGCTGTGTCCCTGTGGGTGGCCTCATCCTGCTGATCCCTGGCCTGGGCGATGGCCACGGTGGTGGCCGTGTCCTCGCAGGTGTCACGGAGCCCAACGTCCTCCTCAACCAGCCGTTCCCAGCTCTTCTCGAGCACGGCCACCAACTCCTGCCAGGCGCTGGCCGCGGCTCTCACATCGGCCCAGGTGGCCCCCGGGGTGGCCCTGAGGGTGGCCAGGGCCTGGCCCAGGGAGGGGACACCGGGGTGGCACAGGGATGTGACATTGCCACGGTTCAGGGTCTCGCTGAGTCTCCAGGTGAATCTCCCCAGGGTGAGGGCAGGAATTTGGGGACACGCGCTGATGCACACCCCAGAGTGGCCCGGTCACCATGGCCACCACCTTGCCCAGGGTGGCCACCGCGGTGACCTGCCGCTCCAGCAGGGACAGGAACGGCTGGGGAGGGGACAGGGGAGATGTCAGGGACCTGGTGGCACTTGTGGCCTCCTGCGGTGGCCCCTGTGCCCTCCCGGGGTCACCTTTGCCCCTCCCTGGAGGGCTCTGCTGTCCCCTCTGTCCCTTTGTCACCCCCTCGTCCCCTCTGCCACCCCCCTGCCGTCCCCTCTGCCACCCTCGGTTCCCTCCAACCCTCTGTCACCTCCCCCATTCCTGCCACGCCTCCTGTCCCTTCTGTCACCTCCTGTCCCCTCTGTCACCCCTGCATGAACCCACACCGGGATTGTCACATCTCTGCAGGCTCCGCACACCAGGAGGCCACAAGTGCCACCGAGTCCCTGACACCTCCCCTGTCCTCTCCCCAGCTGTCCCCAGCCCTGCTGCAGCCACAGGTCACCGTGGTGGCCGCCCTGCGCGAGCTGCTGGCCACCGAGCCCAGGTGGAATATGATTCTACTGCCTGACTCCGCAGATATCCTGAACCGCGACCTGGAGGATTTCAGCAGGGAGCTCCGGGCCACCATAAAGTGCATTGATGACACCTGGTGGCCCGACATTGTCACCTCTGGTGATGGTGATCCTGTCACCTCCCTGAGCCAGGCCCTGGCTGCCTACAAGGGCACCCCATGGACCGCCTGGGACCGTGTGAAAATGGAGGCCATCATGTGGCAGGGCTTGGTGGACGTGCTCATGGAGAGGTGGGTCGAGCTATCTGGGAAGGCCACCAAGCTCCGCAACACCTGGTGGGAGGTGGTCAGTGAGGCGGCTGACATGGCGATCAACATCACCTCCTTGGCAAACTACCGGCAGGACAAGGCTGCCCGTGATGGGACAGCTCAGAAAAAAATGGTGGAGCTGGGTCAGGCCCTGGGCAGGGAGGAGGGGACCGAGGTGGTGGCCGGGCATGAAGTCTGGGTGAGGATAGAGCCCAGGGTGGCTGCCAGCGAGGTAACCAAGCCCACCAAGTTGAGACAGTTGGTGAAGGTGACCCTGGGGCCACTGGAGCACTTGATGGCCGCGTGTGACGAAGCCACTGCCTTCCCCCGGGAGCTGCAGCGCCTGCTCGAGGACATCGAGGCCGCCCTGGAGGGGACAAATGAGGCGTCCCGAGATGTCCCCGAGGACTTGGTGGCCAAGGTGACCATGGCCAAGCGGCTGTGGGAGGCCAACGCCCGCCTGGCCAAGGATCACCTGGTGGGGGCTGTTGATGACATCGTCACGATCTATTTCCATGATGGTCCCGCCAGCCCAAGTGGCATTGGGGTGACTGAGCGGTGCCAGAGAGCCATTGAGGACATCCCGAGGCTCCTTCGTCTCCCGGAGCATCCCCAGAGCGTCCCCAAAGTGTCCCCAGTGAGCGTGGAGCCCCAAGAGGTGTGACGGGCGGGGGGGAGAAGGGGACAGAGGGGACACTGAGGGAGGAGGAGGCACGGGGGTGGGGACAGGGCAATGGGGATTGGGGGGGACACGGGGGTTGGCGGGAGGGTGGCAGGCGGGACAAGAGGCTGACAAAGGGACAGATGGGTGAAAGGGAACCCCTCGGGGGCACGGCACCACTGCAGGAGGCCACAAGTGCCACCAGGTCCCTGACACCGTCCCTGTCCCCTCCTCAGGTGTCCCCTCCGCAGCTGCAGGCGCTGGTGGCCGTGGTGGCCACCCTGGGCAAGGTGGTGGCCACTGTGACCGGGCCACACAGGGGCAAGTTCCTGCGCGAGTCCCCTGACTCCCTGCATGAGGACCTGAAGAACTTCACCCAGAACCTCTGTAAGATCCTGGACCATGGCGATGTCACCTCCCTGGACCACCGTCGTGTCACCTCCCTGGGCCACCGTCGTGTCACCTTCCTGGGATACCGTCGTGTCACCTCCGTGGGCCAACGTGGTGTCACCTCCCTGGGCCACCATAGTGTCCCCTCCTTGGGCCAGGCCCTGGCCACCCTCGGGGTCACCCTGGGGACAACCAGGGCCAGTGTGAGAGCCGTGGCCAGCGCCTGGCGGGAGTCGGTGGCCAAGCTCGTGGACAGCTGTGACCAGCTGGCCAGGGAGGCCACCAAGCTGCGTGACGCCTGCGGGAAGGTGGTCATGGACCAGCAGCTGATGGTGGCCCTGGACAAGAAGGAGGTGGCCCGGGAAATGGCCACACACGATGCCCATGTGGCGGCAGCCACCAACGAGGCCATGGGAGAGGCTGTGGGGGCCACCAGGTGGGCAATGGTGGCCACCAAGAGGGAACATTGGGCAGAGATGGCCCTGGGGCTGCTGCAGTGCTTGGTGGCCGCGTGTGACAGAGCCACCTTGTTCAACTGGAACATGGAGTGGCGGCTCAAGGACATCGAGGCCATCCTGAAGGGGACAAATGAGCTGTCCCCTGATGTCCTCCAAGCCTTGGTGGCCAAGGTGGCCGAGTTTGAGTGGCTGTGGGTGGCCAGCACCCGCCTGGCCAAGGATCACCTGCTGGGGGCACTTGGGGTCATCGACAACATCCTCTCGAGTCCCTGTGGTGACCATGGTGGCCCCATTGGCCCCGGCAGCCGCATGGTGGCCAAGCGGTGCCAAAAAGCCATCAAAGACATCCCAAGGCTGCTGTTGTGGTGGTGTTTGTAGGTCCCAGGATGAGGGAAGAGATGAGAATCTGACTCCATTTTTCAGGCTCATTTATTGTTTTATGATATTATATTAAAAATGCTATACTAAAACTATACTAAAGAAATATAGACAGGATACATCAGAAAAGTAGAAAAGAATGAATAATAAAAACCCGTGACAGAGCAGAGAGTCCGACACAGCTGGTTGTGATTGGCCATTAATTAAAAACAATTCACATGTTTGGATAAACCATTCTCCAAATCACATTCCAAAGCAGCACAGCATGGAGAAGCTGAAGCTTCCCAGGAGAAAAAATCCTGGCAATGGGATTTTCATAAAATATCACAGTGACATGCTGTGGGGACAGTGATGTCACCGGTGTGAAGTCATTAGGGCAGTGATGTCACTGGAGAAAGTTGTGGACACTTCAGTCCCACCAGCTCCTCGTGTCACCAAGTGCCACCAGCACCTCGAGTGCCACCAGCTCCTCGTGTCACCAAGAGCACCTCCAGTGTCACCAGTTCCTCAAGTGCCACCATCTCCTCGTGTCACCAAGAGTCCCTCAAGTGTCACCAAGAGCACCTCCAGTGTCACCAGGTCCTCAAGTGCCACCAGCTCCTCATGTCATCAAGAGTCCTTCAAGTGTCACCACCTCCCTGACTGCCACAGCACCCCGAGTGCCACCAGCTCCTCGTGTCACCAAGAGTCCCTCAAGTGTCACCAGCTCCCTCAAGTGCCACCGGTTCCTTGAATGCCACCAGCTCCTCGTGTCACCAAGACCTCCTCAGTTGTCACCAGTTTCTCGAGTGCCACCAGCTCCTCGTGTCACCAAGAGCCCCTCGAGTACCACCAGCCTCGGACAGAACTGGTGCCACCGGGCAGGTGGTACTGCCGTGTCCCTGGTGCCTGTGTCCCCGCAGAGGGGACACGAGGAGTGGCGGAGGGACACGGGGGTAGTGGTAGGGGACAGGGGGTCACAAAGGGACTGAGGGGACAGCAGAGCCCTCCAGGGAGGGGACAAGGGGGACCCTGCTCGTCAGGGCGGTGGTAGCAGTCCAGATGAAATGGTCTTGTTGAAGTGGTGATCCCCTAGAAAAGATCTGGGAGCTCTTGTCCTCTGAAACCAGTGGGTAAGGGCAGCCTGTCCTGTCCCAAAGCCCAGATTATATCCAGGTGGGGATGCTGAGCTCCTCCCCCTGGGCGGAGCCTCTCACAATGGGCTGATGTCGTTCTGAGCCGTGATTGGTCCTTGACTGCCCATTAAAGAGCAAAGGCTCCTGGAGGGAGTTATCTCTGAGTCATGGGCAAGGCATTGATGGGCGCATTAACAGGAGATCAGGAAAAAACAACGCCCCTCCTGGTTTGAACAGCTCTGGAGGATGGGGATAGAATACATCTTTATATTGTAAAATATGACAAAATCCACCCCTTATTCTATTACCTTCTGTACACCAACCAATACGCTCTTACAGATACATAAATACGTAAATATTTATATATATGTATAAAATATAGAATCAAACTTCACACACTTTAATTCTCACTTTAATTTAGGTCTCCTTGTGGTGCACAAGGGGTTTCCCTGCCCTCCTGCATTACCCACCCGGTGTAACCAGGTCCTGGAGCAAAAACCTTGCTGCCCCACGTTGGGCGCCAAAATTATGTTCTGGTTTGAGATCAGACCCAGTGAGAGACTCCAGGTCAGAAATACAACTAGGAAAAAGAGGAAAAAAACCAATAAAAATGCAATAATACAAAATGAAACCACTGACAGAATACAACCTGACACCCTGCTCGTCAGGGCGGTGGGAGCAGTCCAGATGAAATGGTCTTGTTGAAGTGGTGATCCCCTAGAAAAGATCTGGCAGCTCTTGTCCTCTGAAACCAGTGGGTAAGGGCAGCCTGTCCTGTCCCAAAGCCCAGATTATATCCAGGTGGGGATGCTGAGCTCCTCCCCCTGGGCGGAGCCTCTCACAATGGGCTGATGTCGTTCTGAGCCGTGATTGGTCCTCGATTGCCCTTCAAACAGAAATGGCTCCTGGAGGGAGTTATGTCTGAGCCATGACTTCAATTAATTAAGCCTCACGAAGCTTCCTTTGCAACTGTCTGTGAAAAATTAGTGAGTAGAAGAGCTGGTTTTATTTAATATTTTAATTTTTTATGTTTCAAATCAGGAAAAACAATTAAACAATAAACGGGAGCTGCTGCTCAGTGCATGGAATTGATGGGTTCATTAACAGGAAATCAGGAAAAACAATTAAACAATAAACGGGAGCTGCTGCTCAGTGCATGGAATTGATGGGTTCATTAACAGGAAATCAGGAAAAACAATTAAACAATAAACGGGAGCTGCTGCTCAGTGCATGGAATTGATGGGTTCATTAACAGGAAATCAGGAAAAACAATTAAACAATAAACGGGAGCTGCTGCTCAGTGCATGGAATTGATGGGTTCATTAACAGGAAATCAGGAAAAACAATTAAACAATAAACGGGAGCTGCTGCTCAGTGCATGGAATTGATGGGTTCATTAACAGGAGAGAGGAAAAACAATTTAACAATAAACGGGAGCTGCTGCTCAGTGCATGGAATTGATGGGTTCATTAACAGGAGAGAGGAAAAACAATTTAACAATAAACGGGAGCTGCTGCTCAGTGCATGGAATTGATGGGTTCATTAACAGGAGAGAGGAAAAACAATTTAACAATAAACGGGAGCTGCTGCTCAGTGCATGGAATTGATGGGTTCATTAACAGGAAATCAGGAAAAACAATTAAACAATAAACGGGAGCTGCTGCTCAGTGCATGGAATTGATGGGTTCATTAACAGGAAATCAGGAAAAACAATTAAACAATAAACGGGAGCTGCTGCTCAGTGCATGGAATTGATGGGTTCATTAACAGGAAATCAGGAAAAACAATTAAACAATAAACGGGAGCTGCTGCTCAGTGCATGGAATTGATGGGTTCATTAACAGGAGAGCAGGAAAAACAATTAAACAATAAACGGGAGCTGCTGCTCAGTGCATGGAATTGATGGGTTCATTAACAGGAGAGCAGGAAAAACAATTAAACAATGCCCCTCCTGGTGCCAACAGCTCTTGAAAATAGTACAGAATACATTTTATATTGGAACCTAGGACAGGGCCACTAATTAATAATTATCTGCTGCTAATGGGCCGTTAATTAATAATTATCTGCTGCTAATGGGCCAATATTATTAATTATCTGCTGTTAATGGGCCACTGAGCATTGCTGCATGGCTGATGAGATGACATCATCCCATTGGGAGATGCTCCGCCCAGGGGGAGGAGCCAAGAATTCCTGCCTGGATGGAATCTGAGGTTTGGAACAGCAGAGCACTGCATTCCCAGAGGAGCAGCTTTCTTCTTATTCTGGTTTTTTACTTTATTTTATTTTTATTATTGAGTTTATTATTGTTAATTTTATTTTTTTACTTCATTTTTATTATTTGTATTCCTATCTTTATGTTAATTTTAGTTTTATATTGATTTTATTTCTTATTTTTTATTATTTTTCATTTTATTTTTATTCTTCATTTTTATCTTATTAAGATTTTTATTTCTACCTTTATTTAATATTTTAATTTTTTATGTTTCATTTTATTTGTATCTAATTTTTATTTTTATTTCTATCTTTATTTAATATTTTAATTTTTTATGTTTCATTTTATTTGTATCTAATTTTTATTTTTATTTCTATCTTTATTTAATATTTTAATTTTTTATGTTTCATTTTATTTGTATCTAATTTTTACTTTTATTTGTATCTAATTTTAATTTTTATTTTTATTGTATATTACTTTGTTTCACTTTTTTAATCTTGTTTTTATTTCTACACCGGGACCACAATGCCCACAATGCACTGCGTTTCCGCCAGTGCTTCTGCCATCTCCGGCTTCTGATTGGCTCACGCAGCGTTTGGCCGCCAGAGGTCTCGCGAGAGAAGCGGCGCCGCCATCTTTGTTGAGGGCAATTTTGTGGGTTCCTCCGAGCTCCTCGCGTTTCCTCCTAAATCCAGCCGGGAACGGCGGAGTTAATCCGGTTGGAAATGGCGGGATGGAGCCTAAACCCCCTGGGGCTGAGCCTAAATCCCCTGGGATGGAGCCTAAACCCCCTGGGATTCAGCCAAAGCGCCCAAATCCTGGAGCTTCCCGGGAATTGGGACGGTACCGGAAGAGGCGGTGATGTCACCTAGCCTGGCCCCGCCCCTTTCTGTCTCCTCCCGAGCCCACGGGGAGCGGGCAGTGGGGAATGGGGGGGACACGGGGGGTG
>NW_024509878.1:0-1744 GCF_017590135.1 Pyrgilauda ruficollis | reverse complement strand
GTGTTTTATCAGTGTTTTATCAATCTTTTATCAGTCTTTTATCAATCTTTTATCAGTCTCTTATCAGAAATGCCACGGCCAGGCCCAGCCCCAGGTGTGAGCTGCCTGTGCTCCTCTGGGTGTTCGGTCCAGAGCAGGTTTAAACCTGAAAAGTTTAAAGAAAAGTTCCAAGAAAAAGAAAAATCACACTCCAGGGAACTCCTCTGCCTCAGCCAGCTAAACAAACTAAAAGCAGAGGAGAGCTCTGTCCCGCTGTCTGTCTGTCCGTCCTCGCACAGCACAGTCCGGGGCAGGAACGTGGAGGAGCGAGCGCCGTGTCTGAAAACAAACTCTGCGCTTCTTCTCTGCCCCGCTCTGATCTCAGAACCAGCCTCAAAGGTGAAAAATATTCTTTAACTCCGGCCTCTGCTCCAGGTCAGCCTCCTCAAGGCGTCGCTTTGCCAGCACCTGGGGGTGGCCAGCAGGACTTGGGGTGCTCCTCTGCCCTCGGCTTTGGAGGATCGCTGTCCCCCCACTCAACAGCGACCCCGTGTCCGGGCTGGAAGGGATGTGCAGCCGTGCCCAGCCCTGTGGCTCCGGACAGCACCGATGGAATTCTGGAGCTCCTGCAAAGCGGAACCCGGAGCCGTTCGGTGTCTCTGCAATCCGAGTGATTTCCGTGTGAATTCCTCCCGGAATCCGACGTGGCTGCCGTGCAGGATTTCACAGGGACTGCTGCTGTCCCTCTGCCTTGGTTCCGTGTCATTCTCAGTGAAGCCACAGGCAAGGCCTGATGTTTCCTCGTTGCGGTTGGAATTTATTCCGTTGTTTCTTCCCGGATCTTCTGCGGTCGGGATGACCCCGAGATTGTTAGAAATTCTCTTTTTTCCCAGCCCGACGGTCGAAGGAGTCGGAATTCCTCGGCTCTGGTTTTCAGGGTTATTTTCTCTTACCTGAAACGTTCTTTTCCTGACCCGCCGAGATCTGTCCGAGGCACGCTGCCCGCCCTTGGGCTGGTGTCCACATTTACACCATGAACTTGTATTTTATATATGTACTTCGCCGAGATCTGTCCGAGGCACGCTGCCCGCCCTTGGGCTGGTGTCCACATTTACACCATGAACTACGTACTTTATTTATCATTATTTTCCAATACCTATCCCCCGTGTTAGACTGCCTACTTCTGCTCTAAACCAACCCAAAAGCGCCACCATCGCACAGAAGATGGAGTCTGGGAAGAAGAAGGAAGAAGGACAAGGCAACGCCCAAATCCTTCCATCTTTCCTCCTAAACCTCATACTAAAAACCCCCAAAAATTCCGCTTTTCACCCTGTGATAAACTCATTACCATTCTATTTTTTGGCTCGTGATTCTCCGTGCGAGGTCGGTGATCTGTCCCGCGGACTCAAACGGAAATCCCGAGTGTCTTTGGCACCCAGAGGGGTGTCCTGGCGTCCGGCGGTTCGTCCTGTTGCACCCCCGCGTTGTCCCCAAGCTGGTTCACCCCTCGGCTTTATTTCATTTATTTCATTTATTTAATTTCTTTCCTCCCTCCGAGCCGTCCCTCCTGCCTCTCGTTCCGGTGTAGGACAGGCGTTTCCGCTCACAGGGTGAAAAGTGGCTCCTTTCCGCCTGTTGGGGGTTTTGTTTCTTTCTCCCGAGCGACGCGCAGCGGGCGCGTTCGTCAAGCAAACGTAAATATCCGGCAGAACCGCAAGGGCAACGCGCTGCTGTGACCAACGGCTCCGGGTTCCGCTTTGCAGGA
>NW_024509877.1:1411563-1523632 GCF_017590135.1 Pyrgilauda ruficollis | reverse complement strand
AGGGATTTTTCCAGAAAATATAACAGTAACAATACAGTTCAAATCAAATATATCAAGGTGGAGTAAAGGAAGTAAAGGATAGAGACTTTAAACTTCCTTCTTTCTCCAGAGTCTGCTTTAGGCTGTCATTAAGTATGAAGCTGCCTGCAGAGCATCTGTCTCTCCCATGGTCACCAGCCACTGCAGCAATGTGCAGTAAACCCTGGGCTGGCCTGAGGTTTTCCTAATGGAAAACCTCAGGCATTCCACTAATGGATTCATTGTAAGAACACACAAGGTACCTGAAGATCAACAGACCCAGCATAATCCCTAGAGTGCTCCTTACCAGAAAGGACTTTTCAGAGCAAAATCAACGAGAGTTTTGACTTGTTGCTTCATGAAATGTGAGACAAGCAGCTTACTGAGAAATATTCTTTCACATCTTTTGGCTGTTGTTGAAGAAAAGACGAAATTTGTATTTTATTCTGGTGTGTCCCACAACATGCCAGAAGTTATTTTTTCTCTGATGGACTTCTTTGGCTATTCTCCCATATCCTCTGAACTTGGGACAACCAAAAATTTCCCATAAGTAATTTACCTCTTAGAAGTTTGTTAGTGGATTTTTTTCCCTTACAGGGACATGACTATTCCTAGAAAATATTGTAGATAATTGGTGAGGAATATTCCAGTGAAGTTTATGGATTCAATGCAAATATTGGCCTGCATTCACCTTGGGAAAAGTAATTTGAAACTTGGTCAATGACAGATGAAAGAAACTCCAAATTCAGTTTTCAGGAAAACCACATTTTAAATTTGCCATTTCAGGTGGCGAATGCTTGTATTTGCATTTTGTGCTATTTTCCTATGGATTCACTTCCTGTTTTAATCACAATTTCATTCTCAAAGATCAAAATTCTTTGCAAGATAATAATTGTTCTGAAGAACTGCAGCTCCTAGAAAGAACATGGTCATCAGCACAGCTGCAAAAAGCAATATCAAAACCTGCTAAACATAAAGATCTTGAGAAGTTTCTATAATGTAAGCTGTGAAGTAGTTCTTCATTTTTAACTGTGCAGTCTCACCCCAATCTAGGATAGTTTACTCCTCCCTGAAAATGGGGTATAGCACACAGCCATGGTGCCTTCACTTTTTAACAAAACGCTTTTCCTCTGAAGAGCAGTGTCTGCATTTCATGGAGTTCTAACCTAGTCAGGAACCCACCAAGCAGAGGTTCAGGAAAAGGCAAGTTGAATGGACAAGTCCTACAGAATTCAGAATCATACCCTTGGGTTTTTTCCTTCCCTTCTCCTCCAGCACAGACAGCCGTACTCTGAGTGCTGCTTACTGGACATTCATGGCAAAGATGTTTTACAATCATCTTCACTGGTGCCTCTGTTGGACTGTTGGGGCAACATTTTTGGCTTAGGACTAAAAGCTTGGAACCGCCTCCTAAAGGCGAGTTTCTGGTGGACAAGAGCAGGGTATAATTATTTTCTTAACAAGCATCAAAACTAAAGGGGATTGCATCCAGCCTGTTTTTTACCCAACTGCTATGTATTTAAAGATCTGTCTGAGAGGGTTCAATACTCTTTTCTGCCTAAAACACCAAGACATTAGTCTTCCCTCCTAACTGCTTTCCCCATCTGGAGCTGGGAAGGTGGTTTCTTTGCTCAGTCAAAGCTGTTCTGTTGCCCACTGAATATTTAAAAACCTATTAAAATGGAGTGAGCAGCAGCCTCTAGCCTCTTCATATAAAAATAAATTCATCTGCTTCACGTGAAGTTGTTACCGTAGCAGCAGCAAGGAATTAGCATCCCATGCCACAAAGGCTGCTTTCAGGAAGAAGAGTAAGCTGATCTTGCATCCCCAATTAGTGTTTAGACCACCAAGCTAACTTAAAAAAATCCCATATATAATGCTTATGTTGGCCCTGCTTTACAATACAGTATCAGTCACTTCTCTGTTGTGTCAAAAGCCCAAATTCCAACATGCAAAATAGGTCAGCTGAGAGCATGTGCAGCTACCAGAAGCAGAGGAACCACGCCTCATTACAGGTTTGGGAGAGCTCAGGTGTGTCTGCTTCTGAACTGCTTAGCTCTGCCAAGATTCATCTAAAAACAGCTTTTGGGAAACACAATAATAAAAACACTAATCCCACAAACCTCAGTTTCCTCAAGGATTAAAATGAACTCAGTAGTTCATCATAGCAATTGTGATATTGGGCATACAAATCCCAATTCCCTTTCCCCCACCTTGTGTCTCTGAGTGGATGTAGAGCAACCCTCAATAACAGCTTCCCTTGCTTGTCTATATTTTATACTAGTTGGCACGGAAAAGAAATGGGTTGCCTGGAGAGAAAAAGAGGAATGAAACCCAAAAGATAATTAACACTCTCAGTGGTCAGAATGAGAGTCCAAGGCTTTAACTGTGACAGAGCCTGAGGAAACCCTGATACAGCAACACTGCCAGAACCATCAGCAGAGCCATGATTGCTTTCTAGCCTTTCAGTGGGGAAAAGGCAGCTGTAAATCCTCAGCAGGGAAAAGGCATCTGTAAACCCAATCTGCAGTGGGCAGCAAGATGATTCAATAGTTTACAGCTGGTGTGAACTTTAAATAATCCCTCAGAAGTTATAAGGGTGTCCACTGAATCAAAAGATGGCTTCAGACCAGATCCAGGAGGGGGGTGCCCACTTCCCACCGGTTGCTCCTGCTTCAAAGAGCAGAATGCCACCAGGAAACAGGCAGCCACATGGACTCACCCCACAGGCAGCCTCACCTCTCCAGGATTTCCCTTCCTTTGGACCTCACCTGAGGCACTGGCTCTTCTAGTTACACCTAAAGGGCTCTTTCCCCCTGGCAAGCCATCTACCCACATCACTCAGCTTCATCTTCACAAAAAACCCATATTGGCTCCTTGTGAGGTAACATCCCAAAACCTGTTCCAGGTAAAGCAACTTTGGTGGTAGCAGACACGTGATATAGTCTTTATACAGACAGGAACACAGGAAAACAAAATCCTCATCTATTCTACTGATGTGCCACTGGCTTTCTCCATCTTCAAAGTGAGCTCTGCAGAGCCGGATTTTTCAAAATCACTTAGTACATGGGTTTAACTCTGGTGCCTCTGAAGTATCTGATTTAACTCCTGCTGTTTGTAATGAAAGCAGTGACATCAATGTTATTTATCCCACCAAGAATTTCCCACTACCTCATTTTATCTGTGAATAATAAACACCTAACAACAGTCTCCTGCTTCTCAGTAGAGAAGATCTGCTGTTAACATGTTACCAAAATACCCCAATCTCGAAAGAGCTAAAGAAAAAAGAACTGTCTGGCAGTAGGAATATCCATCTTTTTCCACAAAGGACTCCAAGTATCAGCAAAAATGTTCCACTAGATTTTTGGTTTGGGGGTTGTTTATTTTTTTGGGGGGTTTGTTTTTTTTTGGTTTTTTTTTGTTTTTTTTTTTTTTTTTATTATGGGGGGGGAAATGGTTTTAAAGATAAAACTTAGTTGCGAGCAAACAGTACATGAAAAGGGTCTGTCTCTTTACAAAAACCACACCACTGCCTCAGTATCACTTAACTGTGATAAAGAGGCTGCCACTAGCAACAGTTTACCCAGTTCATCTTCTGAACTGGATTTCATAAGAATTAAAAAACAAAGCCAATGGAATAAACGGTCAGTGCAGTGGGACTTTCTTATACTTTCCAACTCAGCAAATCTGCAAGGTCATTCCTGTGCATGCTAGAGCACGATGGATTACATTGCTCCTTAACTAAGGAGCAATTAACACTTGGAGGATAAGCAGTAACTACAGGCCATTCCAGAAAACATGCTGGCTCTGAGGAAAATGAAGCAGCACCTGAGCAAACCAGAAAACTTGACAGCATTTTCCAGCACCTCAAGTAGCAAATGTTGCTGTTAAGAGAGATCAAGGCAAGGCTTCAATTTTTTGAAAACTACAGAAAATACAGAATGTTTTTTCATTCAACATCACAGGTATTTATTTGGAAAACATGAAAGTCAACAAGCTAACATCAAAGTAAAACCATACAGAGATGAAAAATTTATCTGGCTTCAGCATGACTCATGAAACCATTTCCATTCCTAAATCCCCAGCAAAAATGCCCTTGTGCAGCCACCATTTAGTGTTACAATAAAAAGATATATTAAAAGACAGGGTTCAATAGCATGCAAGGAACTCTCTTGAAATTTCAGATGCTGATCTCACAGCTACCAAGACAGCAGGCCTTGCTTATCTCTTCAGACAGCTATGAATGCTTTAAATACAAGAGGGAATTTAACTGAATGAAACATTCCCTATTCTAAGTTTTCACAGAATTTTGAGATAAAGTGATTCTTCTAGGCCTTATTTTCCAGCCTACAAAACAGAGGCCATAGGACTTTGTTAGTTCAGAAACTCAGTTGTCCTAGACAGTGCAATGAATGATTTTAACTCCTCAAGGATTATTAATACCTTCATCAGTGAGCTTTTTCCATTGGTTAATTAGTGTTAAAACATGTGCCTTAACTCGAGTCCAAATTTGTTTGGAATCAACTTCCAGCTACCTGATATTGACATTTTTTCTACTTGAAAGGAAGCCCCTTTAATTTTTCAATTTGCTTTCTCCTAGGCTTTGATTAATCCAACATCAATGACCTCTTTCTTGGCTAAATACCAAAATGACGTTATTTTAATTTCACATTAGAAGAAAAAATTGTCAGGATTGCATTGCCTTTTTCTGATTTCAGACTTTTTTTACAGTCCAACACACTTTCCAGTGTGTGAGCCTCAGGACTAGCCTGAATATTTTCTCAGTTCCATTATTGCCATAGTCATACATGGTGCTATCATTTTACATATCCAAGGATTGTATTTCACAGAATCACAGAATCAATTAGGTTGGACAAGACCTCTGAGATGATTGAGTCCAACCTATGATCCAACATCACCATATCCACTAGACCATAACACTGAGTGCCACGTCCAGTCTTTCTTCAAACTCCGGCAGGGAAGTGACACCACCACCTCCCTGGGCAGTCCATTCCAATATCTAATCAACTATTCTGTGAAGCAATTTTTCCTAATATTCGACTTAAACCTCCCCTGGTGCAGCTTAAGACTCTGTCCTCTCGTCCTGTTCTTTCTTACCGGGGAGAAGAGGCTGATGCCCACCTGGCTGCACCCTCCTTTCAGGCGGCTGTAGAGAGCGATAAATTCTCCTCCAGGCTAAAGGACCCCAGCTCCCCCAGCTGCTCTGGGACCATCCATCCTAACCCAGCAAAGGTGCCTCCTGTCCAAGCTGTGAGCTGCCAGCTTTTCCCGGAGGGTGCTGTGGGAGATGGTGTCGAAGGCTTTGCTGAAGTCCAGGTAAACCCGTGCACAGCCTGTCCCTCATCCACCAGGTGGGTTGTCTGGTCACGAAAGGAGATCAGGTTGGTCAGGCAGGACCTGCCTTTCCTGAACCTGTGCTGGCTGCATCCCATCCCTTGGTTGTGCTGAACATGCTGTGTGGTCACCCTCAAGGGGCTCTGTTCCATAACTTTGCTGGGCACCAAGGTCAGGCTGACAGGCCTGGAGCTCCCTGGATCCTCCTTGGGCCCTTCCCATGGGTGGGTGCCACACTGGCCAACCTCCAGTCATCTGGGACTCTCCAGTGAGCCAGCACTGATGGAAAATGACAGGGAGCAGCTTGGAGACTCCTTCCACCTGCTCCCTCATTGCCCTGGGGTGGATCCCATCTGCTCCCATGGACTCCTGAGCATCCAAGTGGCTCAGCAGGTCACTAACTGCTCCCTCCTGGATTACAGGGGGTCCTTTCCTCTTCCTGTCCCTGTCCACCAGCTCAGGAGGCCACTGGTCCTGAGGATAACAGGTCTCACTGCTGAGGACTGAGGCAAAGAGGGTGTTAAGTACCTCAGCCTTCTCCTCACCTTTGGTGACTGTATTCCCTCCCGACACCCAACAAAGAATGGAGGTTTCCTTTGGCTCTCCTTTTGTTTTTAATGCATTTATAAAACCATTTTTATTATTCTTTACAGAAGTGGTCAGGTTAAGTTCTAAATGACCTTCCGCCTCCCTAATATTCTTTCTGCATGACGTCCTTAAACATTTCCTGAGTTGCCTGCTCCTTTTCCTAAGGTGATACATGCTCTTTGTTTTCCCTGAATTCCTGCAAAAGCTCCCTACTCAGCCAGGCTGGTCTTCTTCCCTGCCAGCTCATCTTCCAACACATAGGAGCTCCCTGTTCCTGCTCCTTCAAGATTCCTTTCTTGAAGTACATCCAGCCTTCCTGAACCCTCTCCTTTTAAGGACTGCTTCCCAAGCGACTTTGCTAATCAATGTCCTCAGTAGGCCAAAGTCACTCTCTAGAAGTCCAGTGGTTTTTGTTTACCCGACCCCTTACTTCTCTAATTATTGAAAATTCCATCATTTCCTGGTTGCTGTGCCCAAGGCAGCCTCTGACCATCACATCTCCCACCAACATTTCTCTGTCTGTAAACCACAGACTTGTGGGGCATCACCCCTGCACGCTCATTTTTTACCAGCTGTGTGAGAAAGTTCTCTTCCACACACTCTAGGAACCTCCTAGACTGCCTCCTTGCTCCATGTTGAGCTTACAGGAGACATCCAGCAGGTTAAAGTCTCCCACAAGAACAAGGACTGGACATGGTAAAACATCAGCCAGCCACCTATAGAATTATTTGTTTTAATCATCATCCAACACCACTAATTTTCACCCTGTAAAATATGCAAACTGAACCCTGAATGCTTTAAGGGGGATTAGCTTCCAAAATATAATCCTCATAAAAGATATGTAATTCTGAATGCATCACCTTGCATCTGGCTGTATTAATGAGATCAATTTGACAAGTAATCAAGATTTCTCAGAAAGAATTTTTACCTGTCATTGCAAATCCTGAGTTATCCTTCAAGTAGTTACTAAACCTTCAAGTAGTTACAATGTTTTCTCCTACATCACAGTGTTTTCTAGAAGTATTCCTATTTATTATTCCTACAGTCACTTACTATTTTATAATTAAGTTTTCATCTGTGTTACCAATTTCTTAGTCTTGATTATTTTGACGTGGTGTTTGTCAGGTCTCAAAGAAGTCCGTGAGATCAACAAAATTCTTCACAGTCAATCCAAATGGAAGCATTCCCTTGGGCAAGACCTGCCATGTGAATGACTGCCCAGAAGACAGGAAACCCCTTTATCACTGAAATTTAGCCAAATAATGGTTCTTCAAATTTTATTTAATTTGTGTGAACATTCAGAGCACTTCTACTTTGAAAGATAGGACTTAGGTGTAGAAAACCAGCTGTTGTATCTAGAGAAGAGGCTGGTGTCTTCGCTCTATGGCCATGGTGAATTTCTTACAGCTGGGAGAACTAAAACTTATTTTCTTCAAATATTTATTCCTGAGAGACAAAGAGAACAGAGACATTTGAAAATGCACAGGCAAATCAGATGTTCTCGTACAGATACTGAGAAAATTCTGTTTAGCTACTTAGTAGCTACCACTGCAAGGTAGTTCATTCTGGCTAGAAAATTAAATATATTGGAAGCTTTTTTCACCATAGGGCATTCGTCTGCTCTCATAAAAGAGCAGAAGTGCGTTGAAGGCAAGCTTTTAAATGCTTTGAAACCAGTGGTGATGGTAGGCAGAGAGTTCAAACTAGCTGACAGATAAACATGGCTAGGAAAACATATTGGATTCTATCAATTCAGAGTAACTGGCAACACTTCAAAGGGAAAATCAAATTTATTTCCTCTTGAAGGCAAAAAAAAAAAAAAATCAGTTTAAATCTTCATGAAGAAATTGGCTTTACAGTGTACAGACAGCTTATGTTTGTCAGGACATACCAAAAAATGGGAGCAGAAAAACCACCATTGCAATAGTGCAGCAATGACAATCTGGCTACACCTACCTACTAACTGTGTTTCATAAAGCAAAGAAATAACTTATTGTATGTCAGTTACAGACTACCAAGAAGCACAAGAAAAGGTTTGGCATTCCCAGTGTGTAAGCTGCTGAATTGCCCTGTCACTGACTCACTTCTTGAAAGCCTCCAGCTAAACCAGCATTTGACAAAAGCCAGTAGCCTTTGCTCTACACAGAACAGAATTCGTTTGAAAAACCCTGTAGAAGATTAACTTTAAAAAAAAAAACAAAACAAACCCAAAACTAAAGAAAACCTGACATTGCTGCCTCCTAAAGGGGATATAATCTGGTTTTAGGTTTTCCATCAGACATCGGAAAAGGATTCTGTGACTTTTACCAGGTTGAATTGAAATGAGTAGAATTGAACTGTCTTCACCAAGAAAAAGTTCTGGCACGTCTCAGGGAAAGATGACCTTTTAGGACCTTTCTTTGACAGGCATCTAAGAAACCATTTGCTTTGATAAAAATAAGATCTAGATTCCCTTTCTGAAATGAACAGACTGGTTCTTTAGGGTTATTTTTTGGAAATGCATCACATTTAAGCAAAATCTTACAACAAAAGTCCACACCACAAAGTCCTCTTGGACCTCACATTGTTCTTACTCCAAGACTGATATCCCCATTGTCACAAAAACCCTGCAGCTCCTTTCAACCAGCAAACATAAAATAATAAAGTTATCTTTAACTATCAATCAATATTATTCAATTGTTTTGTTCTATTTTTTGGGGCTTGCAACCTGTACGTGGACACTTACTGAACATGTGTCATCTTGACTTGTACCATGTAAACCCTCCAAACCACCAGTCCAGTGCCAAAATCCCTGGAATGATTCTGGCTGGTGGGACTGCCATTTCCCAAGTTTGCTGTCATTAATTTGAGTTATAAGCTAATGAGAGTAGGTCTTGAAAATACCTCTAGTTTGATAAACCTACTTGGATATACTCCCTTGAATAGTAATTATAAACATATTAATCATTACAAGTCACTGACTGCACCATCTTAGAAAAGATTAATTATTTTAACTGTGACAGGGCTGTTAATTCTGTTGGTAAAATTGAGGTAGAAAATAATTATATGGAAATGTTTCTTTGCATAGTGCTTACTGTTAATCTGGTGATCATTGACCTGTTTGTACCATTGGTCATTGATTAATTTCTAACTCTCCATATCAAATGCTCCCAGCCTTTCAATCCATAACCCCAGACGGGGAGCAGCAAATTCAACTCACCAGCATAAGGGTGAATGTCCCAAGAAACTGCAGGGAGAGGAAGCCAAATGAGGAGCAGCTGAGGTCACTTGATCTGTTCAGCCTGGAGGAGACTGAGGGGACACCTCACTGCAGTGACAAATTCCTCATGAGGGGAAGAGGAGGGGCAGGAACTGATCTCTTCTCTGTGGTGACACTGACAGGACCTGATGGAATGGCCTGAAGTTGTGTCTTGGGAGGTTTAGGTTGGGTGTTAGAAAAATGTTCTTCATCCAGAGGGTGTTCGGGCACTGGAACAGGCTTCCCAGGGAAGTGGTTACAGCACCAGCCTGAGAGAGCTTAAGAAGCGTTTGGGCACTGCCCTCAGGCACATGGTGTGACTCTTGGGGTGTCCTGTGCAGGGCCAGGAGTTGGGACTCAGTGATCCTGATGGGTCCCTTCAAACTCAGCATATTATATAATTCTATGGTAAGTTCAAACAAGCCCAAATTTACCAAAGTATACCTTTTCTAAACAAGCCCAATTACATTCACGACCCTGAGAATGAATTTTTTTTCTTCTGAAAACTGAGAAACACGAGGTGCAAAGCTTTCAACCTGACTTCTCTCCAAGAAGCAATCTCTGAGCAATCCAAGTGTGCAGTCAGCAGTGCTTTAAACAGAATGTGCTAAGTCATGCAAAGCTTCTAAATTAAATATTTTTCTCTCCCATAAAACAAAAGGAGGGCTTAAGTCAGGCCAGCCAAGATTATGTGTAATTTTCCCTAAAACTTGTTAGACAACTTCAGCTGAAAGATACTTATCAACAAATTATGAAAGCATCAAAAATTCTCAAAGTTTTATCACAATAGTCTCTCTGCTGTTTGTCTTCTAAAGTAAAGCAGGTGTTTGCCAAAGCTAATCTTGGTTTTATTTTTTATTAATAAAAAAGATTAGATTCTGGTAAGAAAGGCAAAATTAAAGCAAAGAGCCTAGTCATCTAAGGCATAAGGATTTGATTCCATCTGTGAATCAAGAATGCAAGTGTGTGCACAGCTGTAAGTCTACAAGGGAAATAAAAGAAAGAAAACCCGATAAATCACCCCACACAGCTGTCAGTGCATACTTTTCAGCTCTGCTTTCACCTGCATGTATTGCAAGTACCCTCAGTGTTTAAACCCAAGTTATATTGAAGGAACAGGTGGAGATTTTTGTAGCTATCATTACAACACCAAGAATGGTGTCACAGCAGTGGAGGAGACTAGTGTGCCTAATCTGCCTCTTCCTTAAACTATCCTGCATCTGCAGCTTTACCAAAACACTTGCAAGGGTGAATGCTCAAGACTTGAGGGAACCAGATCCTCAAAGAAGTTGTCAGGGGCCCATGACACCAGAGGTAATGGCAGCACTAATACTCTAATTCCAAAGATTGGCTCATATAACAAAACAAAAAGAAAGAACTACTTGCAGTTATGTGAAACATGAACTATCTTGAGGAAAATAGCTTGCTCAGAGTAATTTCTGGTTTGGGAAAGCAGAAGAAAGAAATTAATTGTTTGATATAAAGCTACACCAACTGATATAAACATCCTTCAGTCAAAAGTGTGGAAGCTGAATTCTTGCATTTGGTATGATTATACACTATAATTCAGTGGCAGCACGAAATTTTACACACAGCATGAGATATCATCTTGGTGCCTTTTTGAACAGCTTTCAGTTTTCTTTGTTATCATTCACCATGTGTTTGGATGTCAACTAGATGTATTTGAATGTCTAGGGTATATTTTCAAAATGCCAATTGCTGTTTTCTATGTGGTAAAGCCAAAAGACTACAATCTTTTAAATTGTATCTCTGGTCAAACTCAAAAGCACATTTTTTACTTGTTATCTGCCTGATAACTCCTTCATATTCTTTACCCTCCCACTCCCAAAATGCTAAGGAACTATATTGAACATGTAACTCCTGAACTATTTTGAAGAAACAGCTCAGACTGAGAGAATAGGTTGGTGCTACATCACCATATATTTATCTGAGATGGGTGTTGAACAGAACTCCTAATTTTTTTAAATAAAAATACCATTATGTGCACAATAAAATGACTAAAAAAAAACCATACAAGAGCTAAGAAGTTCTCACACAAGTAGATGTGCTCTGGTTTGCCTGATTACAGATGTGTTTGGTTTGCTTCTAACTTAAAAGGAATTCTGAGAATCTTGGAGAATTTGCCTCAATTAAAAAGAAATAAAAAATTAAATCATAATTATGTTAGTAGTGTCAATTGTTAATCCCCCCTGCTGTAGATGCACTAAACAGGTTTGACCCCTTCAGAGAACTGAGGCACCAGCTAAAACTGACTGGCCTGTAGGAAATACTTCAAGGCGACTGCTCCCAGAAGAGCGAGAGGGATGGAAACTGGAACATCAGCCATACCTCATTTTAAAAGGTGAGCAGTCACGCAGGGAGGATCATGCAGGATTTTACAATGATCTAAAACTCCACTTAGGCACCAAACAACCATTTCCAGTTCAGAGAGCAGGCCATAATGGAAGTAATTTGAATTACCTAGAGGTGCCGAACGGGAGCTTTGTTAGGGTCTGGAAGTGTGGCTGTGGTACCGCAGGCAGCGCAGCAAACTGCCAGGTGCCAGCTGAGCCATGGCTACCCTGGAGGCTGTGTCCTTCCCTCTCCCACAGAAAATGTAAGGAAAAGTAAACTATGGCTTCTCTCAGTGACATCAGTTACACACATGGACTGCAGATCCAGCTTTGCCTGCCTGTTATTTCACCAGATTACCTGCTGCCTTTGTGGCTGATTCCAAAGAGCCCATCATTCAAATCAAACTCAGTTCTCTTTATGTTAATGGCATTTTATTTCAAAATATATTAACCATTCTGTGCTTACAAAGGACTGCAGTGTGAATACAACATCAAGTTAAAAGCTTCTTAAACCTGCTACAAAACCCATTTTTATTAGGATGAGGACTGGTGCATACAATCAAAATTATTTAGTTTAAATACCTTTGCAGTCTACACAAGTAGTTCTCAACCTTAACTTACACATTTTATTGGGCCACAGATGGACATAAGGGTTATATTGTCAGTATTATACATGCAAAACCAGGTACTGTATCAAACCCAATTACTGATAACATCAGTTTTGAACACAGTGCCATTCTGAAGATGTATCACACATACAGACAAAATCTGTGTCAACAGACAATAGAAGTTATTGCTCCAAATCCCCATGGGGCCTGGTAGGAACACACACTTTAAAACAACCTGTGCTCTGTAATGCAAAACATCTGCTGTTAGGTTTGAGTAGGGTGTGGCCAGTCTTAGGATAGGATGTCAAAACTTTCTTTGGATTTGGTTTGGTGACATTTCCCAAGGGGGAAAAAACTCCAACCCTCCCACGCCTTTTGACCAAAACATCAAATGCTAGCTAGCATATATAAATATACATATATATATAGGTAAGAACCTAACTACTGATATAAAAAGTTGGTTTCCAACCATCCAACCATTACTGAAGCACAGAAAATCTGTTTTTAAAGGCAACAATCTGAACAAATTGAATGCTTGCCGAATATAATCATGATGACAGATGACAAGCTGAAAACACTGATCTACACAGACAGTAGGTCATGAACAACACAAAAGTAGTTTTTATCGATACTCCAGAAAGATTCTGGTTTAGGCTGAGACTGGCAGGAAGAGCAGTAAATACTAGGATTTTGTTTTTCCAGCCTTAGGACCTAGATGCCAGTTCTTAAGCCTAAGGAACTACTGTAGCGTAGCTACTTTTTGGCTTTGTGATGTCTTTTACATTTAATCTACATGAATACCATGAAACATTTATTTGACTTTAGGTCCTCATTGGATCCCTGTCTATGACACTTTAGTGGGTAAAAAGTGAGGCTAGGAGAAGAAATCAACTTTTTGCTTTAAAAACATCACTCTAAAAATTCTTCATATATATATACATATATAGATGCTAGAGCACTCACTCTGCTTTATTAGCTTGCAGATTCACCCCGCTGCAAACAAATCTGCCTTGCATCTAACTCAAACCTGGCTTTGGTGCCACCAAATAGTATTTATATTGAACAATTAACCTTCAATTCAATGCAACATGAATTATATTTGTCCAAGTCCATCCATATGCAGAGCAGATCAAGCATGCATTTATTTCCAATTAGCACTTCCTTCCTGAATTGGACATATTATTTCAGTAAGGACAATGAAAGTATGCCTTCAGGTCCTGGAATCAATTCCCAAAAGAGGATGGAAGCAATATTCTCATGCACTAAACCATATTCCAAACAAGATACCAGAGGAGGTGTGGATGAGTTTAACAGTCCGGGGAACTGAAGATGCATTTAATTAAAAAATTACCTAATTGTTTTAGTTATTTAGAGGATGTGCGCAAATCAGGAACAGCAATCTCCCAGCAATGCATTACTAGCATCTTTTCCCTACTTGATATGAAGTGCAATAAAACAGTGGTAGCCACACTACCAGGATTTGCTTGGCTCTTCCTCAACCTGTATCAAGTAAACATGAACTGTAGAAAATGTTGCTTGTTTTCATTATATACAGGCACTATTTTGTTCTCAGGTATCTTAAAAAAAATTGGACAAAATTTCAGTCAAAGTCTGAATAGGACAGAGACTCCCAATATTTATATAACACTGCATATCAATATATACATTTGCAAACCCAGTGCAGAATTCCTAAATATGTTTATGACTTTTGGCATTGTTTCTTTCAAAACACCAAATTAATTTTCCTTTTTTTTTCTTATTTCCAATTTTATAACTTAAAAGCAATTTTGGAAAATTTTACCATATAGCGTTAAGGTACCTTAGTAAAACTGACAGACAGTACCAGGTCAAAGATCAAGTCTCCCTAATGCTTGTTAAGACTTTTAAGAGATTCTAGTTTTGTACAAATGGGAATAATAAGGAAATTGTTGAAGTTGGCTTCAGCAAAAAGTGTAGGAAATAAGTGTAAGAACTAAGAAGAAACCCTTTGAAATACAAGTCAATACAGAGTTTATAAAGATGATGCATCCATGGATTTAAGAGATGTCAGCTGACACTCAATAAAGATTATCTGGCAAATCAATTTTCTCTTGTAAAATTGCAAACTTCAAGGTAAGCAACTGCATCTCTAGAAGAATGCTACCTCTGCTATTAAACCTAATGAATGCTACCTCCAACCCCAACACCCTTCAGTACCTTCAAAGGAAATCGTAGCCATTTCCAGAGGTAGCATCCATTAAGGTGGCACTATTTACAGTGACCAATTAAAGTCAATATAAAATGAGCACAATGTTTGAATAAAGGCAGCTGTGGAAACACCCACTACCAACAATGAAAAGCTATGGAATCTCAGTAGAATAATGATATTTTTCCATCCTCAGTGTATCAGGTCCCTAGGAAAGGTTAGACTGCAGTATTCCTAGTACTAGGGATCAGCAGCATAGCAATGCTATGCAAATGCAAAAATGCAAAACCTGCTGCTTTTACTGAAGAACAATTTCATCCAGTTTTGTTTTTTCAGGCTTTCTGAAAAACAGTGTTGAACACTGCAGCCATACACCTATTTCAAAAGTTATGCTTATACCCACAATGGATAATACTGGAGACAGCATCCAATTTTCCCCGAACAATGCTTTTTTCTTATTTTAATTAAACAGATTATGGATTTCCTATTTCAATAATCTCTGACAAAATACACATCCAGTATATCCTCCTCCCCTGTATCTTTAAGAGAAGCCCCACAGAGCTTGAAATCAGACAAGCCTAAGTGTACCTGCACACACACACAGCACTGTGCACAGAAAGATCACGTGGGTATCAAGCTAATTTCTGAAAAATGTGCATGATATGTATTACTATAATGTTAAACTGGTTTTTTTTAAACAGCCTTTCAAAATAAGTCATTTCTGCTCCCAACTGGTCATGGTGCACCTGTGCTGAAAGCCACCATATTGTAGTAAGGCTGGCAAAATGAATGTGCGCCAGGTTCTTGCCCATTGCAGTTTGCTCCTTGATGGATCCAATTAAGCCAGCGTGGATAGTGACCTGAAGCTGACATGCTGGGCTGTGAACTGGCACACAGTCACCTCTGCCAGCTCTGCTACAGCAGTGCTCAGCCAAGGTACGGGAAGGAAAGGCTAACTCAGACTCGAGTGCCAGAAACAGCACCAGCCCTTTGGCACTACACTTGATTGCAATTCCCCAAGGAGAATGATAAAAACCAGCACAGCTGAATTTCACAATACCTTAAGACCACATTGCCTTGCATTACTACAAGCACTCCCTTCTGAACTCTAAATTATTGAACACTAAATGCACTAAATACACTTAGTAAGTACATCCTCCTGGAATGACTTTTTACAGCAAAGCTAAAGACCATCAACTTCTTGCCTACAAGCATTATAGAAAAGATGGTCTCTCCTAAGAAGACCACACTGCAGAGAGTGGTGGGGCTTTTTTTTGGTTGGATGGTTGTTGTGGGATCTTACAGCAGGGAGTGGGCTGAGTTGGATTTTGGAAAGCTATTTGAAAGCTACAATCCATGTACTAAAAACTTACACCACCTAACTGCTGGTTGTTTTTGCAGATGAGGCAATATAACCATGAACTGGCACTTTTCAAAGATCACATGTCAAAATGACCAGTCTGATTATTTTCAAGACTGATACATACTAAACCATTCTTAGAAAGGCTGAGTCTGCTCAGAAAATAATATAGATTGCTAAATACCTAATGACAAGATCTTCTATTTCTGCTGGTAATTAGACACTTGCTAAACAGGAAACCCAAATAATCAAAGCATGCTCTTCCTTAAGGTGGTATTTTGTGGTTTTGGAGCTTTTTGTCATTTTTTTACTAAACATGGTGACAATCAGTGAATATTTCCTATTCCAAGAAGGTGTTATTGCAAGTTTTGTTCCTTCTTTTTCTTTTCTTTTTGACAGTATATGTTACTGCACCGTTACTGAACCATGCAGTTGGTTCCTCAATCAGGTACAGCAAACAGCATGAGCTCCTGAAGCTATATTTACTGAGTAAGGATGTACTGTGGATGGCTCTTCATGGCAAGTCTGAGCTGAATTTGGAACAGAAAGCATCAAAATGAAGGCTCATTTCAAAGGAGGACAAACTAAACAACATTCCATCAGATGTGAATTCTCTATATAAAACGATTTCACAATGGAAAAGGAATATTTCAAAACAGCAATGTGTCTTCTCAAGTGATTTTACTCATTTGCATTACTGAAGTTAACGGCGTAACAATCATGGTTTTAATCTTCACAGCAGAGACCCTTCTTTGATCTAAGGCAATCGGTTGAAGGGGAAGAAGAAAATTTAAAACCAAACAAAATAATGCATTTTAATGACTTTTTAAAATTACTACGCTGAGTACCACAGGAGTATGAAAGATTGTCTCAGAAAATGGAACAGCAAATGTGGACAATAAACATGTCTTGACCAGTGAGCAACGAGGTGCTTTAAATGCTGTCTATAAGAAACTACAACAAGAACACAACAATTCAGTGCAAAACTGTGAACTAAAAAAAAGTAATACAAAGAAGTTGCCTAAATATCATGGTGGTCTCATTCCAGCTGGTTAGAAAGTTGCAGGAGTATTTTAGCAAAGTCTGAGGTTTCCCCATATCCTCGACCCTAGCCACCAACAATTATAAAAATGTGTTTTACTTAAGCTTTTTCGTAAGCCACAAAACTGAGGAGATGAAACAGATACTTGATTCAAGCAACACACCCTTCTTATTCAGTTGATGATGTGTAGATCTTTCAGAATTTAAAATATTAAACAGTATGTTTCCATATTCTGATAAACCTGAGTCAATCTACTACATTAAGCCCAAGTCTGTTCCTCAAGCACATACCCTGCAAGTGAGCACAAACAGCATACCTAACCCCTCTCATTTAAAACATATAATTTTATCAGTAAAATTGCAGCAGCTTATTTTGAGAATCTGAGGAGCAGACTATTTGTGTCTTGTTAGGCAGCCTGTTTACTGAAAACCTATAGCAGGACTTTCTTCTTTACTCAGTATCAGAGTATTTTCCAATTACTTTCCATGGCAATGTATTTTTCAAAACAATGTGAAAATACACACAATATCATAGAAAGAACCTTCCAAATCTGTCAGCACTCCTAGAACTCAAGTAAAACAAACATCTGCAAGCTCTTTGTGCACAAATCTTAGATATCCTTATCCCTGGATAAGATCCCTTTATTTCAAGCATTGAATTACTGTCAACAATAAATTCAAGGCATGCCTATATTTTGTACAACTTATTATCAATCAAATTCTGAAATCAATTCAAGTTACTGGAAACTGAATGGTGGTTCTTTGGTTAAGCAAACACATCTGCTACTTTGTACCTAGGGCCTCACTGGATTTGTGGAAAAGCTGTGCAAGTATGAAATATTTACCTAAAAACCCCACTTCATTTACAAAAGGATCCATTTATAAAGAGCCATTGTGTCAAAATGTTTTGACAATCAATACAAAAGGCCTTAAATGTCACCAAATCTGCATTTTAAGCAAAATTACATATTCAGGATCTTTGTTTATTAATAAGATATACCTTAATGTATTAAGATATAGGATATATCTCAGTAAGATATGTGGCCAGATGCTTACAGGGTTAGAAAGCCCCAAATAAACTAAACCAAAATCCATGCTCTCTCCCCTTTCTTTCTGGTAGTAAAATTTGTTTAAAAAGTGAATGGAACTCAGCCACAGCATTTGAAAACCAACATTACACAATCCCCATTAAACTTCTTCCAGTTACTGGAAGGAGATGTGACCATTCTACATTACTACTGTCTGAGAACACTTAAGGCCTTTGATGAAATTTAGTTGACAAGATGACTCCACTGGGAGGGTCAACAAACAGCAAAATATTATCAGATTTTCCTGAAAATGGGGGCAAGATTTAAACTATTTAAGCAAGTCTTCCTATGCCAGCAAGAGGAAAACTCACATTTAACAGTTTGCATTTCTATAAATATCAGGAAGATATTAGAAATACCAGTCTCCAACAATATTAAATTTCAGTGCATGTAAGTGAATAATATTTAGGTGTTATTATGAGTTACAGATGATGGTTGAAGCTTATAAAGAAATACCTTGAGGAGGAGCAAACTATTATATTATACTTTCATTTCACAATGAGTGGTTTGCCCTTCTTTTGCCACCAGATTGCCTAAAAATAAATATTTTGGAATTACAGCTTTCTTTAAAGCTACTACAGTTTAATAAGACAAATAGCCCAATAAATAAAAGCAAAGTTAGTAATTTCAGCAGATAAGATAACTCCAGTGGATGTACTTGTCCTCTTAACTATTCTTTTGATAAGACAGAAGGTCTTCGAAGTCTCCAGCAAGGCAGCTGACTGTGTGTTGGTATGCAAAGCCACGGGAAGTAGACATTCTCTCTCGAAGAGGCAAAGTGCACAATAATGTAAGGCCAGCAGATGTTCTGGTGCTTTCTCCTAAATCCCAATCTAAGCTTCCCTGTAAGCTGCCCCCAGGCACAGCTGGGAAGGGACAGAAGGCCATGGCTGTTGTGAACCCAAGACAGAAGACAGCGACTCCCTCGTGTTGTCGAGGTACAGCCCAGCACCTCCATCACTCTGCAGACATTTTTATCTCCTCGGGACTCTCTCTAGGTGACCTGGGAGGTGGGGGGAGGAAAACAAAAATGAAAAGTAAGACACAAATCTGCCCAGTGATTCCAAACAATTGTTTCTTATACAATAAAGGAGAACCAAACACACATGAAGATTATGTTTTTTGTGTACTTGGAAGCTCTAGCTGTATCACACAGGGCAACTGGAATGTAACTTTTACAAGCCAGAGACTACAGACAGGTCCAATTAGCAGTTTTTCTCCTTAATTACCCAGATGAAAGGAGACAGTACTATTCATGTGAATAAGGCAAAGAATTATTTCTGACAAGCAGAGAATCCTCTTCAAGATACATGTATAATGAGCTAACCTATATAGTTTAACAAGACAGAAGAAACATTAAAATAGCTACTGTTGTTAATATTGTCACAATGTGATTTACAATTCTAAGTAGTTATTAAATTACGAGTTTATTCCTAACTGTATTATTATTATTATTATTATTATCCCATTCCTAACTGTACAGTTTAAAGATACATTTCTATATTCCATAATTTCATAACTTCAATAATGAGCTTACTAAGGACCATACTTTTAACGGAAAAACGGCGTACAATGATATCACATTTTTAAAAATCTACGTATGTTTATATTTTGCAGTATTGTACATTAGGACATAAAAATGAAGTATTTTGGGGCAGGCACCTTTTTAAAGGTGATCAACTCTTAGATCCATGAATAAGAACTTAAAAATGATGTTCAATCATCTCCTAGCACAACAGCAACATATAAATTATAGGACATAAAGGTATCATCAGCAAATTTTCTAAATGAGCTTTCTGTAAGGGACTAAGAGACATGAAACAAACACTTCCTATACACAT
Source organism: Pyrgilauda ruficollis (assembly GCF_017590135.1). Taxonomy (NCBI): domain Eukaryota; kingdom Metazoa; phylum Chordata; class Aves; order Passeriformes; family Passeridae; genus Pyrgilauda; species Pyrgilauda ruficollis. Next base: position 1,503,956 of record NW_024509877.1, on the reverse strand, counting down.
GTTCCAGTGAGTGCTTTACTTAGCCATACTTTTTATTTCTAGACTATGGGACAGCTGAATCCTCTTCAAATACTACAATACTCATGCAGATGTTAGTGCACACTACTATATAAAGCCCTACACCTGTGAATACATTCCCTACCCCTGTGAATACATACACTGATGTGTGTGAAAACATAATTCATACAAGTAAGACATTTACAACTCACCGGCCAATCTGTAATGGCCACGCTGCTTGTGATGGAGTGGGCACAGAATTTGTTGGACTCACCAACATGGCACTATATATATTGGAAGCAACCACAAGTATACAAAGTAGAATTGGTCCTATGATGGCCCCTTCCAGTCCCAGGTAATATGCTCCACCAGCTACTGCAAGGCCTGTCAAGTAAGGGTGACCCCCTCTGCCACAAGAACAATAAAATTAAATTAAGAACAACAAACACAGCATTATCAATTAAGAAATGTGACTTAATACTGAAGTTTTATTAAGCTTAGGAAATGACCCAGCTAGCCATAGCTACCCATATTTACACTGTGAACTGCTGTCTGAATGACTGCACAGAGGTTCCAAGCTGTATCCTGTGCTGTATTCACACCACAGATCAAACACTATTGTAGCCTGGAGCGCTGGTAAGATCCACACTGGAGCAGTTAATTTACAGACATCTGCTGAACAATGTCTGAAGGACTTAATGGCAAACACACTTCCATTTTGAGAATGGAAAGATGGTTGGTTACACAGACTGTTCACGCTTTATGGTCAAGAACTGTTGAAGTTTAACACAATTAGCAACAGGTAATATGAGAACCCCTGAGCAAAGCCATTCAGTGAGCTGATGATAGCAACTTGCAGTGCATCTTTTAAAGAACAGTTAGCATACAGTCTTTAAAGAAATAGCCATGTCTACTCATTTTGTTATAAAAAAGCCTCTCAGACTGTGTGTTTACTATCATTAGCTTTTAACATTTTCAGGTGAAAAACAAAACCGGATTTCAATGAAGATAATAATATTTACTGGAAAGTTGAGACCAGAAGAGCTTTTTGTTAAGAGCTCTTACGGCACCAAGCAAACCATGCCTTTTTTCATTTTCTGTATTTCAGATTCACATTTAGCACCTGTATTCAGCTGCAAAATGTGAATCCTTCCAACACGATTTACACAAAACCTGCTCATCATTCTTCATTCTTTATACCATTCTTTATATCATTCTTATAAATAATGATGGCAATATGGAACTGCAGAAGAAAAACTACAGTTGAAATTTAGCATGCAATTCTCAGGAAGTTCCTCTAAATTCTGAGTGTAACACATAGAAAATACCAGCTAGTCAATTCAGAACTCCAGCAGTTCCTGAAGTTGCTACCATAGTCCTGATTTCTACTCAACTCCCAATTTTTAAGTTTTTACCTTCAACACAACTGTGTGCAAAAGGAGGCAATGAAACATGACCTATTAAATCTGACACACCTCAATCACGCCTCACCTAGATCAAACTTAACCTATTGGCAGGACCAGATTTCTTTCCTGAGGAGACAAATGTGGCTTGAAGTTTTATGTTTCTCCAACAATAGACATTATTAATTTCTAAACCTTTAAAAGCTGAATTTTTTCCCAGCATTTGCATCAGTTTAAATTTTCTTTTGCCTAGTTTTCTAAATTAAACAACAGGTCACCTAATGAAATTGGACTACAGTACAAAGGTAATCCATTCAGAAAACCCTGCATAACCTAATTATAGCTATTTCAAATAGGTTTAATCTAATCCGCAAGACATCATGATGCTTACTGTTCAATTTACTGGGAAGAATACAATTTTCCTCCACTGTCAGAAAATCTATTACTCTCCCATGTATTTTCTAGACAGTAAACAGAGTTTGCATCCTCTACAGTTCAAAGAAAATGTATTTTAGGAAGCAGAAGAATTACTGGCTATTTAAATAGCTACTAGCCTTAAATTTATCCATGATGTATTGCTGGGAAAAAAAATGTAATTTGATTATACTTCACCTGTTAGATTTAATTAATGCAAAACAACTAGAGGCACAGTCTATGAAAATTAGTATTAATATTTGGCATATTACCATTAGGTACTCTCTGTTCAGTATAATTACTATATATATATATATATATATATTCAGTATAATTCTAACAACACAGAACTGAACCACTTTACATCCTTATTCTACATTAACACTTTTTTTTTTTTTTTTGGTCCCTAAATAGCTCATGGTTTTATCTGCTCTGCAGCATTATTATCTGGCATTAGGAGATAAAAAGAAAATGCTACACACCTTTACTCAATAATTAAGATATACAGAAAACAAACTAATTCTAAAAACCCAGCTGAAACAGCTCATTTTGCTGATGTTGAGTTCAAGACCTCTGAAGGGTCAAAGCTCACAGAAAAGTGGCCTGGGAAAATGAAGGCACTTAGGCCAGTAAAACTGCTTACTATGAGGTTATTCCTGAGCTTGAAGACACTGTTTTGCATGCTTCAGAAAAATGAGTTTAATTAAAGGCATCAGTGATTGTCAATCATTTTTACAACGCTAATTTTAAAAAGTGTTCGATGTACTTACCCTGATATATCTGAATAAATTGCTGTATCTACAAAATAGGTTGGCAAGAGGTGAAAAACCAAGAGCAGAAGGGCTTTACATCCCCGTCCTTGCACAAGCCACAGATCTAGGACTGCAGGAACTGCTGCCCAGTATGTCCCCAGAAATGGCACTGCTCCAAGGATTGCTGCTAATGCTAGAGCACACAAAAGCAGAAGTGAAAAAAAGATCACAGAAACATATTTCACAAATATATTTACAGTTACATTCTGACACTTTTGCCACACCAGTAAGTCCCCCTTCCATCAACTGTTATAAATAAAGCATTGAAGAAGTGTCACATGAGGCTCTTGGTGTTTTATAGCTGTGGTTTAGAACAGTCCCCATATAGAAGAGCTTCAGCAACTGACAAGTCATAAGGAGTTAAGAGGCATCAGTTTAGAAAAACTTGAAGTTATACCAATCATGTACATTTCTTACTGTGTAAAAAAGCAAACGAACCTAAGTCTCACTCCAACATACTGCATCCCCTGCAGTCACTCATAATAGTGAGAGAGCAGGCAAACAGATTTATGACTTATATATTTCTGTATGCAAACGTGTGCACACAGCTGCACACCCTTCTGCTTATTACAAAGACCTGTTGTAATCCAAAGCAATACAGATCTGCTGCCACTATAATTTAATGCACCTCCTGTATTATAAACATAATACAAAGCACAAGCACAATTAAGTGGGGTTTTTTTTTTTTTTTATTATTTTGGTCTCATTAACCAGAAGGCAAAAACTTTTAAGATTTTGCATGTAGTTGAAAAAAATAAGACTGATTATTTTCTAAGTAAGTGTAGTGACAATCAATGCCTTTAAGACAGTTGCACTTTACAATACAGCCATTTCCCATTATATTGGGGTTTGTTGCTTCATAGCTTTCCCTTATGCTTCCTTGTACACAAACATTTTGCAATTACTATTATTATCATTCTTTTTAGAGAAAGAAGCGCAAAGAGGAACAGGAGAGAAGGTTTTTCTCTAAGAAACTGTCCAGCCATTTCCAAAACTTTAAATTAAATAGATTAAATAATAAAAGAAAACCAAAGGCTGGTAACACAGTCAGACAACAATACTGAGAATAAGAAGCATTCCTTTATCATGCATTTCCATGGTATCCAGATCTTCCTGCATTTAGGCATCTTGAAAAATCTGCACTTGTCAACTGTGAAAGAAACAGAAGCCAACACATAGGCAAAATAAAGGTAAAACCTGAAAATACTTGGACTGAATACAAGGGAGAAGGAATTGGATCTAGCAAACAAAACAGAAAGAAGAGTTAAAGTAGCTGGCAGGGAATGTGTTGTGGAAACAGAAAAAGGCAAGTCTCAGGATAAGACAGCAATCAGGGCCTCCTCTCTTCGCACAGCCAAATTCTCTGAGATCAGACCAAAGGTTGTCAGCAACACTTAATATTTCTGATTTTGTACAATAAATAAGTACATAATGTTATTTATAAATATAATTGCTCAAATTCTTACCAGATGGTATGAAGACTATGTTAATCCCAAATATAGTGTGAGTCAGCCAAGTGTAGAGTCCATAGAACCCAGCCATTTTGAGGGAAGCATCAAACACACCTCTAAAACGATCAAAGAAACTCTGTTAATTTTTATTAGCAAGAGGATTCCAAGAACTACGAAGATACACACACAGGTTGCTTTGAATAGCTGAAAAGCCATCAGTGCCACAAATAACACATCTCAAAATGCAACACTTAAGCCTTATACTGTCTGTTCCCTCTGAGAAGAATAAATATTCACCACACAGGTAATTAGAAGCATTTAGGCACAAAAAACAATGGGTTCCAGGGATAAATTCCTTGAAAGAAACTGCTCAAGTATCAGACCACATTCTCTATCAAAAATAACCTATTTTCTACAAGAAGCAGTACCATTCTACGTACAAAGTACTTGTTCTTTCCTCTTTTCCACGTCTAGGTATTCATTCATTTTCTTTATCTGCTTCGATTCTATACCTGCCCTTTTTCACTGGATCCCCCCAGCTTTTAGGTTGCTTACTAGGCTACATTATGAAAAACCAAATGGTAAATAAAAAATTCCCAAATGGGAACCTAATTCAATCCTGCTGAAACAGGACTGAATCCAAAGTTCTCCTCTCTTAAGAGTGACCACGGCTTCATGAGACAGCAACAGAAGCTAAGTGATGTGACATTTTTACAGCACCAGGGCAGGTACATATGTGGAATATCCCATAACTGAACTGGAAACCCATGCCTTAGATCCACAGTCACAAAAACCGTAATTTCAAACTGCTAAATCTCATTATTGTATTATGTTATTTTTCACCAAGTAACCAAGTCCCACAAGTCAGAACAGTTCTAACAGTTCCATCATTGCACAAGTGGTGGCACATGCACCCTCTTAACAAAGATAAACGTGAAGTTTCCTGATGTTAATTTCCCATTCATAACTCACAGTGACTGTGTCTTGGCAGTTCTGGGAACTCTGGCAGCAGGGCAAAGAGGACAGGAAGGCATACAACAGCAATCTTTGAAGGGCATAGAAAAACTGCCCTTTCTGGATCTGAAGTCAGCACAGCTTCCTTCCTCCATTGAGTCCATAAAGCCTTGTAGCAAAGAAACCTGTGATTCTGTGATATTAAATTACTAGGTAGAATCTTTTCTCAGCTGCCAAGAAGTCCAAGACTCCCAGTCTTTGCTTCTTTGGCTACTATCCTCATTATTATTTCTGTAGGCAGTGTGCATATTTTTGCCATTGTTTCCTACCTAAGGGCTCACTTTTAGATTTCTACATGACTTTAGAATCAAAATTATCTTATTTAAAATTCATTCACTGGAAGCTATGACTGCATAATAAATCTCACACATCAACACTACTGCTCAAAATGTGAGATTCTCTTAACAGACTAACCAGAAACAACTGCTGTCCCCCCTCCAAAAGAGGGAAAGGGAAAATAAACAAAAAAGCAAGATTTAAAGAATGACCTGAAATAACAAGTCTGTTATTTGACAGGCAAGAATTACATGGTGCAAAAAGAAAGGCAGAGAACATTTACAGATATGTGGTGGCCTCAGTAAAAAAAAGCCTCAATACTTCTCTGTTTAGATGGACTTTTATTACATTAAAACAGAAAGTCAAAGCACAATGTATAAAATCTAAAAATTTTGAAGAGTGACATACTCACTTGTATTTGAGTTAAAAGCACAGAAGTTTCAGACATAAAAAAAAAAAAAATTAGCCAGGAGGCAAGAAAATCTCAAGACTCAAGGCCACAGTAACAATGTTAAATGTGAGTTTGCATTAAAAATTCAAGATACTTTCATACTTTAGCTACTCAAAAATCTTAATTTTCTGCATTTTTGTGACATTTAACTCATGTCTACTCTTCCTGAGGATATCACAGGAGCATAATATCTAAGAAGAACCTGTGCAGTAATCTTCAAGCAAATCTTTTTATTATCCAACAGAAACCGTGGCACAAACACATCACAGTTGTCAAAAATATTTTGTAACTTGAGTATCTCCTTATTTTTTTCAAAAAGATATTTTCTGTACTGTAGTAAAATTAACAAGGCCTTAACAATTTCTATATATATTCACCAAAACAACATTTCAGTGTACAAGAGATGAGACGGGCCTCTAGCTTGAGAAAAGTATGTGAAGTGTTAACTTCAGCTGAAATGAAAATAACCACCTACAAGCAGTCATTTTAGATTTTCCCAGAGAGACTGCAGAAGAAGGGAAGACAGTGCTATTATGGTAACCAAAAGAGAGACAGCAACCCAGGAGGAAAAAATGTTGAAGGTGTCTAGAAAATGAGTTGCTTTCTTAGTCTCAGCTCAAGGACTTGGCAGTCAGATGCACTGGTAGAACAGAAAAACTAGTGCAGGACTAACAGGTAGTCCTGGTCTGATGTCATTCTGCAAGCTGACACATATTAAGTTTCAAAGGCCAAACAGTGCATACCTCTGACAGACTGTAGAACAGCACAGCACCTCGCTGACTCCATGCTTCCAACACTCACCACTAATACACTGAGAGGAGAAGCCACTCCACAGTGCTGGGAAGTTGGGAAGTGCCAGTGATCCAGCGGGAGGAGAGAGGAGGCTGCACCTAGTCTCATTCTCCTCCTCTCCCTCCCCCTGGTGTGTGTCTGCCTCAAGTGAAGTCATAAAACATAACAAAGGCACAGAGAACACTACTTTGTGGCAAGCGTGGGCCACGAGAACCTTAATCTCTCTGAAAACTCATATTTGTTACTTTCTGGTAACTGTCACAAAAACTAAACATTGTATTTTAAAGTCTGGAAATTTACATCTATTTTGCTTCATGGTTAAGGCAGCAAAAAAAATAATTCTGAAAACACTAACTAGAATCTTATCAGCAGTTTGCTTCAGCTACTCTGCACCTGAGATACCAGACCATAAAGATGATGTGGGTGTGCCAGTGCCAGTGCTGCATGAATTTATTACCATCTGTAAAATGCAGACCTTCCTGGTGTGATTACGACAGTAAGTAAGTTTCATCTCTTAATATATTACTGGCACATATACAGCTTCTTTTTATATACAAGAGTAATTCTATTATTCAGAAATCAGAAAATCCAATTGCTGCTCACGTCTCACTTTGGCACTGTATCTAGATGAACCACTTTACCTGCAAGAGCTGTCATCTGCAAATGTGTAATTTATGAGCACTTCATGCCAATTTGGCACAAGGCATACTCAGACATATATATTCCATTTTAAGTGAGCTTTGAAAAGCATGTAAAATTAAAATAAATAAAAATCAGAGGACATGGGTCATGCTACATATTATTCAGATTAAAAATGAAGAAACTTCTGTGAAATGCTTCTGCACAGCTGGCCTACTTTTTTATTTTTGGGTAAAAGTTCATGCTATTAGAGTTCTGTCCCTAAAGTAGTGAATTTGCTTGTACACTCTACAAGGGAAAGGGCCACCTTTTCAGGGTTTAGTGGATTTTTTCTTCTCTTTTACAGATTGGCCATAAAAAGTCTAGAGCTTCCTTTTTATTACTACTGTAGTTTATATCAAATGTATGTCCACCTGAATTCAGGTGCACTTCACAGAGCCTGCAGGTAAAGTGTGCTCACTGTTATTGACACAATGAGATTTCAAAAATTTCAACCTAATGTTGCAGCAACCCCAGTTGAAAAGAGCCCTTCAGCTCAGATCATGGATTTTTTGACCTTGTAGTTAATTTGATTTTCTAGATCTCTCTGGTCCCAGAGCACTGCAGGAAAGAAGAGCATATGGGCTGAAATAATGAGAATTTGAGCCACCAGAAAGATCAGAGTAAGCATATCGTAAGTTCAGAAGAGGGATTTTCTGGTTATTATACTAAATGTATATAAACAGGCATACAAACCCTGGCTTGTGAATGGACATGAGAGTCAAAACTAGAAAAAGAGTGGTATTCATCTTTGGAAAAGTTTGCAAGAAATAGCATTTCTCTAAATTCCTTACAAAACCCTTTACAATCCATACAACAGTTTATAATCCAATTAAAATGCAAGCTTGGTAATGGGAACACCCTGAGCCAAAGACTGTTAGAATAAGACAATTTCACTCTTTTGTCATCTTCCTCACACCACTGATGTTTGGTATTTTGCCGTATTCTCTGAGTAGACACTAAAAGGATTGTATTACATCTTTGTAGCAAACCTTTCTGTACAGAGAATGGACTAATTTAAAATGATGCTTTAAGAGACCTCAGCTATTCAGTTTCTCTTGGGAATACAACCATCACATTTTAAAGGAGAGTTCAGAGTATAACAGAAGTGCATTCAAAACTACACAGCATGGTTTCACAATTTATCTTCAGATCAGATTAGCCCAGAAGTGTCCCAGGAAAGGAGCCCTTCCATTCCCCTGTTCCAAAGATTCACTTCTGTCCCAGATGACCCTTCCTCTGTCTACCTGCCAGCACAGTTTTCATTATGTGCCATGACACTTTCTACAATGAATTCAGCTTTTTCATTTTTACAGTGAATTCATGACAATGGTTACATGACAGGTTAGTTTTAACAAAGTAGCTCAGGTCTCCACTCCCCAGCCAACTCCTAAGCAGTGACCTAAATAGTTGCATTCCCACCAGGAAAGAAGCCAGTACATTCATGGTGGAGAGCAAGAACGTATCAGTGCTGTCTTACCCCAGCTGAAATTAACACTCACTGTTCACCATAACTTCAAAACCAAAGGACTCTGTGGTGTGCGAAGAACTTTCTTTCTTCACACACCACCAGGATCTGTTGCAAAAGACAAGTTGCCAGTGACAGCCATTATCTTTGAAAAGGGCAACGTATTCTCCTTCTACAATGATTCCCCCAAATTTCAAGTGACCACCAGGTGAACACTGAAGAATGAAATGACTTCAAGAAGTCCTTTTGAAAAAAAAACCTCTTAAGCTGTTCTTTGACTCTCTTTAAGGGTTCTGTTCTTTTAGGGATAAAAAAATGACCCTCTTTATATTTCAGTTTCAAATTTAACATGAAAGTAAGCTAAGTGCACTAAGATAGATTCCAGCTACAAATAAAGCTGAAGTGGCAGGAAGTGTTTCTTGACAGAGTAAGATCATCTCAGGAGCAATATAAATATGCAAATTACTTTCAGAGATGACTCCATGACAAGATTTCAACAGTTTTGCTGCTGAAATTAATTCCTCCTCATGAATGATACAACTAAACAAAACAGCTCCAACATATGCAGGCTAGTAATGACACTAATCAGATAAAGTGATACAGTCACATCAAAGCATGGTTCCTCCAGATGGTATAACTGGTGCAAATATTGCATACACCTCCCAAGGCAGGACAAGGCTCCAATGACTTTATCAAAACACTATTAAAGTGTGGCAACCAGTCTGAAGTACACAGTGGCACACAGACTTTCTTCCCTAACAGAGAAATGTCTACATCCTGTGAAAAATAACAATTAATCTGTAAGAAATTCTCTATCTATTTCTTTAAAATGCCTTTGTATTTGTATTATTTTTTTAATTACTACTTTGGCCTGTAATTGTAAGCTTACAATTATACTTCTGAAAAGACCAGTTATTTCTGAATGACCTATTTCTAACATTTCCAGATTTTTATCATGAGTAGACAATGTTTACTTCATGAGTAGACAATGTTTACTAAGAGCATTACTGCACTAGTTTTAAAATTGGAACATAACATATAAAAAGGCGAACTTGTTCAGACAAAAGATCTGTCTACCCAGCATCCCATCTCCAGAAGTCCAGAAGCAGATGCTAAGGGAACAAAAGAAACAGACAAACCTCTTCAACAATCCCCCCCGAGCATTCTTCCAACCTCTATTTCCACCTCAGGGGATATTACGAACCTCAAGCAAGCTTTCAAACAATTAATCTTCAATTAATGTATCTTCTTAGTTCAATCCTGCAAGTTGCTGCACCTCCAGTGTTGTTTTGCAAGATCTTACCCATGCCCTTCTGCCTGCTTCATGAACCAATGCAATTTTTGGAAGTGCCTGGTCACTTTTTGGTGATGCTAAGATTTTATCCTAGAAGGGACCATAGACAGTCCAACCCAGTCATCCTTTTCATACTGGTTTTGATTTTACAAACTTCAATTGTGTAACACCCTTTTTCCTAGGCTGAAGAGTCCTTCAGTCATTCCTCACAGAGAAACTGATGCATGCCTTCATTTCTCTAACCTGTCTTGTTGCACTCCTAGCTTTTTGAGATCCAGAATGGCACACAGTAACTCAGAGTACAGGAAAGTCATAGTTTCATACAATGGGAGTACTATTCTGTATTTCTGTTTTTTAGGTCTGTGGTAACAAGTCTTAACATTTGATATGCCTGGCGCAAGTCTTTTAAGTATTACCAATCACTGAGCTAGCCTGTGTACCAGAAAATATAGCTCCCAAGTGATAAGAGTCAGCACAGCAGTGATCGGTTTATGTGTGAAGTTAGGACTGGTTCTCCCCCACATGCATCACTTTCATCTACACTACATTTCATCAGTCATTTTATTTCCCAGACAGTGCTGTCTTCTAACTGAGTTTATCTACGATCTTGCTGCATCCTTGACTTCTCTGGGAAACCTGTTCCAGTGTCTCACCACTCTCACAGTAAAGAATTTCTTCCTTATATCCAATTTAAACCTACCCCCTTCCTGTACAAAGACAATACCCCTTATCCTTGAAAGTCTCAGGAAAGCGATACTGTAAAAAGCCTTTATTAAATTTTGGTAGAACATAGCACACAGATGAACTTATTAAAGGTCTTGCTTGCCCACACTTCAAAAAACATGAGGAATGAGGCAGAACTTCCCTTCTGTGAAAACTCCACTGAATCCTTGCAACTAAATCATATTCACCAGGTGCTGGTTCCTACTAAGCCTTACAGTACCAATACCCATCCAGCTTACAAGTTTGTACTTCCTGGGTTTCCTGGAACAATTTTTTTTTTATTTTGCTCCTGAGATTTCTATAGTGACTTACCATCAGTCGTTCCCAACAATTTGCTATTGCTCATTTAATCTGTTTTGTTCTAGAAGCTCTTCTACAGTCACTATAATTTCTGAAAGATTCTGCTTTCCATGAGAAAGCTCATCCATACGAAGGGTTTTACAATGTGACTCCCTCTACTTACCTTCACAGCAAGAAGAAAAACAGCATCAATTTACCTCCCCCCTGCAACAACCTGAGCCTTGTGGTTGCTGAGTACCCCTTGTCATCCCCTCAGCCCTCTGACTGCTCGTTGCTCCTGTCGCATGTGAAAAATTATACTTTAGTTTAATAGCATTTTATGGAGGCTTTGAGTAAATGAATCCAACATAGCACCTATTTCTATGTGCTTTATGCCTATTTCTATCTGCTGAACTTTATGATCCTTTCATTTCATAGTGAAAACTTCAGCTTTTAAGAGGATAGTTTCTCATTTCCATGGCCTTTAACACTTTGCCGTTCAGATATGCACTCTCTTCCCTTCCGCCTTACTCAGTTATTAGCATGCACTGGCATTAATACTTATTGTTCTCCACACCACTTGTAAGGATGTAAATTCTTTAGGATTGCCATTTTAGCTTGTAAAGTTCATTAATGAGAGCAACAGCTGTCTTGAGTCAATACTGCCTGAGATCCATTGCAGTCTTATATTTAGGAACTCCTAGGCTGTTCAGATTATTCCTATTATAAAATTATGAAACACAAGCATAAAGAAGGGAGTATTTTCATTGCTTATGTAGGATTGACCTTATAACTTGAAAGAGTGAAAAGCTAAAGCCGTAATGTTAAATCTTTGAAATATCAGGAAAACCTGAAGTTGTATATAAGACTTCATGCTGTCTTCTTACACTACAATAGATCGGTATTTTAGACAGCAGAAATCTAACCAAGATTATAATAACATATACTGCAACATTAAAAAACACATAAAGAATTATCAGATGTGCAAACATAGAACCCTGCAACATTATACTAAAAATAATTCTAATATTATACTTTTATTCTTAGCAATACCTGATGGAGTATCTTTTCCCTACAAATTTAATTAAGTCTTTCAGTAACCTTTTTCTTTCCATCCCTTTCAGTTAGCCTGCCTTAGAAAGCAAAGAGAAAAACAAACTGGCTGACCTAAACTCCGGATGTAACTTAAGCATCACTCTCTTTACTGGTACAGTTTATGTCATTACCAATTAATCATTCATTCAAATATTGGGTTTTGAGATATATGTAACTTTTAAAAAATTGCTGTAGTAAAGAAAAGTAGTGTGTAAATAAAGCCGAAGTGCGACACATAATTAAGGGATTTGTACCTAAGATGCAGTGTAGTTGCATTAAAAACGGCAGGGAAATCTGCCTGTGTGTTTAAATGTGCTTCCACTAGCACATGCACTAACCCATATCATCTGCACGTTTACTGAGATTGTCAGTCTCAAAAAACACTGGACAGCCAGAGAATTACACACTAGAAATATGCACTAAGACAAACTACTGTTAGAACATACAAAACATGCCATCTGCAATATGAAAGAAGCCAATGGCAAAACATCAGCACTGTCCCTCATAAAGCAAGAGTCCTCAGTAGCTTCTCAATGTGCTTGATACCAGCTGCAGGGCAGAGAGAACAGAACTGTCTGCTTCAGCATCAGGTTATGCACTTAGATAATCCTGTGAATTAAGGGTAGTAAACTGTAAAATTCAGATTAAATTTTACAGACTGTGACATGCTTCACCAAAATTATATATGTATAATAATGATCATTTTTTCATAGCTTCAGGTAAATTTTGTAGTAAAGATTAAGCATGAGCAATGCTGAGTATGAACATGGTTCCCACAATGAGTGTGCTGCCACTGGCCACCCTGCTGCTGATACATGCCAGGATGCCATTGGCTTCATGATTAAGACAGAATCATTAAGACAATTGTTCAATTCTAGTCCCACCTCATAACATACACCTTAAGTAAAGTTTGAAAAATTTCACTAAGGTCCTATTAAATGCATTCCTGTAACATAACATTGCAGCAAGAAGTAAGTCCTGCTACTAAAGAACATTCACTGCATGCAAAAATTCTGTCAAAATGCAATCAGTTAACAGTTATCTTTTAAAAATTAATCTGAAAGAAATTATTAATGTTGCAGTAAAATAAACAAGATCACACACTTTGCTTTTTCTAAGCATTAGCTTAACATGCTGGAAGATTATTGTTTTCTGTGGGAATTGTATCATTGTTTCATTTTCTCCATAATCACTGCCAGGATGCCAAATCAATTACATGTTTAAACAGCTGAGATTTTTGTTTGTTTGTTTGTTTACATGCTAGCTCTTTACAGATCTCTTTAGATGTTGATAAATAGAAGTTGAAATTTCATTAAGAATCTATTTCATCCATCAAGACACTACAGGTTTTTTTCACATCAAATATTTCTTTTGACTTTCCAACCAATTTCAGCTAAGGATAACAATTTCCTCTTTAGAAATATGTAATATTTTAAGTAACTTTCTTATAACCAACGGAACATCTGATCAAATTTGAGATGTGCATGACAAATGAAGAAAATGAAGCAAATAATGATAACCCTTCTCAAATCGAAAACAAACAGTATTCATCTTCCTGGCATTACTGAACAAACTTCCACTAACACATGTTTCAAGGCATTACTCAAAACACTGATCTGGGTTTAAGACCATTTCACGATATAATCAGGCCCCACCAAAACTGGAAGCTGCAGTAACTTTAAGCCACAGCCATACCCGTGTGCATGCACTCATGTGAAAGTATCGCACACACTAAATTGCACTGAGGCCGTGAGAACATGCAACTTAGTAATGTGCAATATCTCCACCAGAGCAAGCAGAATGGGAGCTTCAGGGAAGAAGGGTATGGTGCATTCAGGAAGAGAACGACATGCTGCTCAGGGAAAGGAAAATGGTTCAGGCAAAGGTGTGCATGCTACTACTTGGAAACCTGTGATTTGGAGAATTACTGCTTCATCCATTCAGGACAAAAACAAAACAAAAATAAAAATCCAGACAAGAGCACCCCCTCCCCAGTTCAGGAGTAAAGAATATAATTTTCCTACTTAAGCAGTAAAGTAAGTGACTCATGAACCAACTTTATTTTACAGAACCCTTCTGAACAAAGCAAATCTCACACTGTTATGGTCAGATAATGATTTGACTGAACCTTCAAAATACTGCATTATTAACTATAGTTACAATGAAAAAATTCACTAACTACTATTGAGAATTAAAATTATCTAAATACAGTAAACTCGTCCAAGTGTCCTCATGTTTCTAAAGCAAGTCACCTTCCTAAACCTGACAGAGTGGCACCAAAAGATTTCCTAATTTCCTACTCTGGCATAATCCTGCCACAGCCATCAGGCTCCTCCCTGTTTCCCTTTCTCTGTTCCTATGGCTGACTATAAATAGTTTCAGTGTAAGTAAATAATCTATTTACTATATTCACAGGCAACTAATCACAACTGTCAGGTTAAGGGAGACTCTCCTCACACATGATGAAATATTACCTTTGTAATTCATCATTTTTGTCCTGATACCCACTTATGCAGTATGGAGAACAGGCAAAAAAAAAAAAAAAAAAAAAAAAAAAAAAAAAAAAAAAAAAGGGAAAAAAAATACCCCCATTTGAAGAATGGAAAAAAAAAAAAAAAAAAAAAAAAAAAAAAAAAAAAAAAAAGAAGGAAAAAAGAGAAAAAAAAAGGAAAAAAGGAAACGGGGAGGGGGGCGGGGGGGAAGAAAAAAGAAACAAAAAGGAAAAACAAAGGAAAAAAAGAGGAAAAAATGGAAAAAAAAAGACAGAACTGTGGAGGGATTAGATGCAAAGAACAAATGAAGAATGTATCAAGAATTAAAAAATAGTAATGAAATGTGGCCCCACCAAGAAAGTTAGAATCACTCAGAAAGACCTGAGATTGCAAACCAAAGAAAAAGGAAAACAGACACATCACCTGGGCTTGAAGGTCCAAAACTACTACAGAACAAAGCTCTTTTACTGCTGAGGCACTAGCAGTACTTGGGATGATTATAACTTTCCTAAATTTTTATTTCTCACCTAATTTACAGGCAATGGCACATGAAGTTCCAGCATGGAATTTTTCATTAGTTGGTTGATTTGGAAGAGCACCAGTACTTCATACATCAGTCAGAAATCCCTGTGGTCACATATGCCATCGGTAGTAATCTTACTCCCAGATTTTTTACTGTGTTTTAGGGAGTCATCACATAACTACTGACCTTTCCTCTTCCCTGTAGATTAAATGCTGCCTTCCACAGATGCAAACAATGAGGAGACACAAATGCAATATATGACAACAAAGCACACACAAGTGTTTAGTCTAAAATCATAGGAGCATTTTCATGATCAAAATTACTCAAAATTGGGAAAACTGGATTATGACCAATTTGCAAATCTGTGTTTGTTCCATAGTGCAAACACTGCCAGTTCCCATCTGGAGGGCTGCTTGGAGGCAGGCAGCACTGGGAAAACTCAGTCAAAATCAGACCAAGTGGCATATATGGGGTAAAGGCAAACACCCACCTTACAGACACATTCACAACATGGGAAAAGATAAAACTAGGAGCAGATCATCCCTTAGGTTGCCATTTGCCTTCCAGTCCCAAGGGAGACCTAGAAAACAGTTCTTCTGTTGACTGTCAAGGGTTGCATGGCCCCTTCTTTCCCACTGCCCCTCAAAAAAAAAGTGCCATCTCTTCAGCACTGAGACCTGAAGGACTGGGGAGAGGAGGACCTGCCTTCCATCAAGCTCCTGCCTTCCCCACCTGGCAAGGGACATTCCCATCAGCTGTCCTGCCTTCCCCAGATGGGAAGGCAGAACATAACCTATAACCACGCAGAAGGTGATCTCCCACCATCACCCAAGCCCTCACTCCAGACCATCACCAGCATCAGCGCCATCACTGCCCTGAATCACACTACCACCAGCAGTATCTCCAGAGTTGGAATTTGTCTTGCTGAGCAAGGAGAGCTCCTACAGCCATCCCCTTCTGCTGCCCATGCTCACCCAGATGGTTACTGTGGGAGGCTGTCACAAGCCTTGCTGAAGTCAGAGCAAGTGGCAGCCACTGCTGTCCCCTGGTCCTGCTCTGAGGACAGTCAGCTCCGCAAAGCAAGGCTCATGCTTTTCGCAGCACAACTTGTCCTTGGTGGAGCTGTGCTGGCTGGTGCTTCCAAGTGATCTCCTGTCTTCCATGGCTCTGCCTTGGTACCACTAGGTTTGCCAAACAAGTTCTTGGCTCAGGCACAGCATGATGCTCTTGTCAAATCCCTGCTCAATCCCACCACCTGATACACGCTACTGGCATTTTACTTGTCTGGCATCCTGGATGAATAAATTTCCTATCAAGTTCCAGCAGGGCAATTCATCCCATGGTTTGCAGCAGGCAGTTCTTGGATTACACTCAGCTTCTTCAAAACTCCTGTAGTGTCACCACAGCTGCATCTATTTTTTCCCACTACTCAAGTTCAAATTTATAATCTGTGATATTTTGACAGAAACAGTGAGATTCAACACTTGGCTCAAAGCAGCCTGGAAAGCTGCTCTTACCCCTATACAGCTCATAAATCTATTTCTGTGAACAGAGAACTGCCACTGTATTTGCAAACTCACCATCAAAGGAGTTAGAAAAGTATTTATAAAATTCATAGCTATTTATAGCCCATAAAATAAAAAACACAGCACAGTTCCAATGAGAGAAACCGAAATGGGAAAAGGTCTTAGTTTAAGAGCTTGCTGAGTAACATATTTAAATTAAGGGATTTCTTGAGCCACAGAAACGAGCTGCCAATTGCCCTCCTCTTCTTTCCCCCTTGCTCTTTTCCTCTGAAACAAATGGCAAAGCACACAAGGAAACAGATTTCCTTGATTACATCCAAGTTTTCTAGTGCTTTTCATAAACACATTTTAAGTAAAAGAGCACAGAACTGACTGGCAACATGGAGAATGATTATTCTTATGTCATTTGGTTTATGAGCAACAGAGAGATTAGGTCTATCTCTTGCCAGGAGGATCCCTGCCCTTGTGACAGGACTAGTTAGATGCTGTCTTAGCTTTGTGCATATAGTACGTCCTGGTGAAGAGTGGTGGGAGCTGGAACGCAGCTGGTGACGTTTGAGATTTATTAACTGAATCTTTTTGGTCAACTTGAAAGTATGGATATTTTGAGGGTGAATTCATATTGTGCAATGCTGTCATAGTCTAATAATGAAAGCAACTACAGATGTTTCATTATTTGGTAATTCATAACACAAATGGAGCCTCTTCCATCCTACCACCAAGCACTAATATCCACTTTTCATGCCATTTACAGATGAGGTGAGGAAGCCATTTTTAGGTTCCTACCTCTGCAGCAACAACTTATCTCCAAAAAGAAAGAACAGTGGCTAGTTTGGGACAAAAGAAAGGGCTTGAAGTAGCAATTGTTTTTCACATGACAACAGATTGGGCATGCATAAATTCACAAGAAATTGTTACTACACTCACCATATTTACATATTGAAGATCACAGTAAGTTTTGAGTGGAATGCAAGCTAACTGAGAATCATTAGTATAAATCCTTAGGTACAACTGAGAAGTGAGGTACTTCCAAAAATCTCAGAGGAATCATTCCAAAGAATTTAAATAAGGCACCAAGTACAGGCTCCAATCAAATACGAGTGACGGATCCAGGCTACCTTAGTGAATACTAAGAGACCGAGGCCCCTTGTATATGACAAGCTGCTTCCCATTCCACATTGTCCAGATTCTCCAGACACTGGCTTTTTCTCATCATATCTGCAGTTACTGATGCATGCTGGCTCCTTCTTACTCATGTTCCTGTGGCTTCTCTAAAATTATTTTCTTTCTTTCCTGCACTCCAACTCTGAGAAATACCTTGGGTCCCCTGTGTCACATACCTCTAAACTTGTAACTGCATTTAATACCATCCTCCTCACATAGTATCTATGCCCAGACAAACCATATCCTACTTTTCCACACTGTTCCCCTCTACCCTGGGCTAAAGAGAACAATTTGTGAGACTAGTATAAGTCTCTAAATCCACTCACACTATTCAGAAAAGACAGAACTGAGATACTAACCATGTGATCAATGAAAACTCAATAGCAGTCACTCAAGAGAAAGGCTATTAACTTTTTGGCAGAATTCCAAATCTGTTGCTTTTTACCTGAATTGCCCCTTCATTTCAAATGACTAGAGCAGTTAGCATTCTAGTTCAAGATCCTACACAACATAATATAAACTAGCCATTGTTAAAATGGCAAACATCTAGCAATGAGTTCAGAAAGCTGCTTTAATACCTCTCCAGTTTAAAGCCTACCATGTATTGTATGTATGCACAAGATGACACAGAAAGCAGTGGTGTTGCTTTGATACAGAATTCGGCAGGAAGTCTGTTCACTTTGCCCAGACCATCAACTTTTTTGAAAAATTACGCTATGACTTAAACACCTTATTTAAAATCCAATTTATTTTATTACCAGCATGTTAGTGCTTTAAGCTGCTAACAGGTGGAAGCTGATTATTTCAGTCATCACAGATGAATGAACTTTACTGCACCACCCCAAAAACAGCTTTACTGTGAAATCTTTGTGAACCATATTTAAAAACATTAAAGAATCCTCCTTTAATTACTGAAGAAGTCTAGAGCCAACACACAAAAACGGTGACTCAGCATGAAACACTGTGGATACACTCGGTGGGTGCAGCACAGTAGTGCTCCAAGTGTGATAAGGAGAGCACTCCCCTGGTGTTCCTTTTGATGAATTTGGTCTATGGAGATCATGAACTAGATTTCTTTCACGTGAAACTGAACTGGAAAATATTCTCCAGAAGCACATCTAATACATTCCAGGTACAAATGGGTACTTATTCTCCAATACTAAACAAAATACTTCAAACTATATAATCCTGAAATGTGTACAACACTGATGTCAGGTCCTCCATTTCTATTGTTTTGCTGCATGCATCTGCTCCTACCGAGCCGCACCAGCTGTTACTGCCAACACAACTCCAAACACTGCTTCTTGATGAGTTAGGGATGTCACGGATGTAGCAGTTTTACAAAACACTACTATTCGGAACAGCACAGAGCTCCAAAAATTTTTATCTAAGTCCAATCAAATGAACAATCAAAGGGGAAAAAATCACCAATGCTAAGATCTTAAAATCGTTTTTTCAACTCATCTTTGAAAACACAAGCTGTTGTAATTGTTATTTATTTGCAGCTGAACACCAAATTTAAAGAAGAATTTCCAACAAAGGGCAAGAAATCAGCAATTTACCTTATTGCTTCCTCCACAGATTGGCCAACTATATTTGAGGAGGGACCTGGCTGAGACAAAGGTGTCAGGCTTATCACCCATTTTACTGGCTTGTAATATTCATCACTGGAGCTTAACAGGTAGAACAGCGTGGTAAGAAAAATCACCTGCAAAACAAATCAAAGTTTTAAATTACAAGGCGATAAATACTTCATAGAATTAGAGTATGCAGCTATGCTTCAGTTATTGAATTTTACTGAAAAGAAACAAGATACTCTTCCACAAGCCTGGATTTAGAAAAACAGAGCTGAAAGAATTATTTTCTCCCTTGCTCCAAAAAGGATTTAACATTCAAAACTTCTGCCTCTGTTCAGCTTCTTTCCAAAGTCACATCTAGACCAAACAACTAGAATGCTGATAAACATTATAGCTGTGGGGCTCTTTGGATCTTTCTCAGCATGTTTAACAGATCAAAAAATTGCTGAATAGTTACATCTATTCTCAAAATAAGCAAACAAAACTGCCAAATAAATTTGGGCTGTCTCAAGAGTCATTATGCAGCTGTGTATCAAATATGAATTGCACAAAAATTCGCAACCATAAATTTTATGTTAAGCTGCCAATCCTAAGTGAATATTCCCCCTGTGAGTTTGATGCTGAGTCTCAGTGGAAGCAATGGCAGTTCCACTGTTTCAGTTAAAAGACAAAAAAAAAATATAATCAGATTGGATTAGCTTCCTCTGTGTTGCAAGTCAACTATGTTTCTCTTCTCTTCCTGTTAGTGGGCTCAGCAACTTCTTGGGTAAGAACGAATCACAGAAGTGCATCCATCTTGAAACAGAATACCTCTGTATTTATATAACAAGAAAAATCCATTCTGTATGCTCCAAACGTAAACTATGGCTTATAGTTGTTTTATGTACACAACTCAGATATTTTTTCTTTCCTCCCAAGATTAGAAAGAACTTCACTTTCCTTGTTTCCAACCTACTTGTATTCTACAATAAACCACATCTTAGTCTTTATTTTATGAGCCCAAGAGCCAGATCTCCATAAGGGTCTTACTTTCAAGCATTTTTATCCAGTTTGCAGACACCTCATGCTCTTTTCCTTCACTCCCTCTGAAGATGCTCAGAAAACAAAATGCAAAGAGCATTGCAATATTTCGTTACCAATCTCAAAATGACACCTGTCTCTGTTCCTAATTTCTTTATACTCAGTAAAATGCTACTACCATCTTCTTCCTACTCTGCCCTCCCAGACTTAAACTTGAAAGTCACATTCAACTATTAACCTCTAATGACCCCCATCCAAATTGCCATATATTGGTTTAGGCTATATTCCACCTCCCCAGGTGTTTAACTTCTGCCTTGGGACATAAACCAATCTAGCTGATAAAACAAGTCATTATATCAGCAGATTTTAATAGCATGCTGTCAACATTAATTTTGAGCTTAAAAAAAATAATAACAATAATTAAGCCTTGCTTTAATGCGAGACAGTCTAGCACCAGTAACCGTATCAACTACGTTTTGCTACAGCTTCAAGTAAGAGAATCCTAAATCACATTTTAACATCCTTTGTAATTCAGAAATTATGGCTATTTTTCTACCTTGATGGGCTCTGCCATTTCTAAGCTACTATATTTCCTGATTTCAGTAGAAAATTCTGTACTGAAGCAGGCATCCAGATGATGTTGTGTCTTCCTTCCACTGAGCAGATTCTTCTGCACATGCAGTTTTCAACATAGAGAGCAGCATATTACTCTAAGCACAGTAAGTATAATATCTGCTTATCCTGTTCTTCCCCATTGTTTACAGAAGAAACTTGCTTTCTTAAGGAGACACAAGATAGACATACCCACCTGAAGGGTGAAAGCCAAAGCAATCGCTGGGAATGAGCAGCAGAGGAATAAAATAGCATTAAGCTGAGCTACCAGACAGGAAAACTTACAAACCCTACTCAATTTCTGCTAAAAGAAGATGATGTAACCACAGCACTTTGGTGTGTAACCACACAAAATTAACTTTGGAATTTTGGAGTATCTGCCTTTTAGGAAATTAATGTATTTCCTTTAGAACAATAGGTGTAGAAATGCAAAAAGAACCTGTAGTCACAGAATATAATCATGTATTGTCAAATGGCTTGCTGAGTCTTCCAACA
Source organism: Pyrgilauda ruficollis (assembly GCF_017590135.1). NCBI lineage: Eukaryota > Metazoa > Chordata > Aves > Passeriformes > Passeridae > Pyrgilauda > Pyrgilauda ruficollis. The sequence continues at coordinate 1,482,400 of NW_024509877.1, read as the reverse complement.
AGTAGAATAACCTCAATACTACCTTCAGCAGCAAAAGATATGTACTGTCCTAGAGCAACTGGAGGCTAAAAGCTTTCAGATCTTTTTTACGGGATATCTGAGATACCTAAATTGTTTCCTAAGCAACAATTCAAGATCCTGATGATGACTATGAGAAAAAATTTACCAAAGACAAAACAGTATGACCCTTCCAAAGTTAAACAGTTGATGGATTACTACTTCAGGCTGTAGAATTTGTCCTGTAGCTCAAAACATTAAACACTCTTAGTTGAGGAGGGATAGACTGAATTCAAGGAGAACACTCTGGGTAAACACTTTCTACCAAAATGATAATTCAGCATTTCCACAAGGTATCAAGAAACACACAACCTAACTGCTTGTGCATTGATCCATTGATGGATCCAGGTCCATTGATTCAGTAAATATTTTTGTATCTGCTTTTCATACTCAATTTTCTGCTGAAAAGCTTCAGGGTTTTTGTTTGTTGGGAGTTTTTTTGCTTGTTTTGGGTTTTCTGGTTGTTTGTTTAGTTGTGTGTTTAACAGCATCCAAAATCTGTGCATTTCCTGCAGGACTGTAGATGCCCATCACCCAAATGGAGCTTTTTCTCATCCAATCTTTGTTACAGGATATGAGCAGAGTGAGTGAGTGTGTGCACATGTGAGTACACACGTGAATAATTATACACGCACACAAAGGCATATACATACATCCATGTGCATATGTGTGCAGACAGGAACTTGTATTCAGAAATGTTTTCTGACACTTCTGTAACTAATGATCAGTTTTCAGAAGTCTGTTGAAGATCTGAACACAATCTTACTGGATCGTGGATAGATGTGCTACACAGATTGACATTCCTACTTAACAGTTTGATGGAAGGCGTATTTTTCGAAATTGAGCTTTTGAACAAAGCGTCCATTATTTCCATGCTTTAAAGAACAAATTTTTAAACCTAAAATAAAATTCTGTATTTTAATTTCTATTCAAGATGACTAAAACTGGATTGAAATGTAACTAGTAGAAAAGCTAACCACTTTGAGCATTATCTTGTTGTAAAATTTAAGTTAGCTTGTGCCACTCTAAACTAGTAAAAACTTTTCTGTAGCAACTAGGAAACCTGAAAAATGAAAAAATAAAAGTACAGTTCAAGCATCTACTCTTTAAAAGAATTCCAACACAGCAAGGTCCCAACTACCTCTGCTAAACCAGCTGACTGCACAAGTGCCCCAGCAAGAGGCAGGATGCTGCTGGCAGACAAAAAGTCAGGATCATGCATCACAGCAACAGCATGCAATGAACTTGATATAAGTCATTAGGCATCTAAAGACAAATTTTGTTCCCAAGCTTGCAATTTTTGTACGCTAACTTTTTAGACACAGTTTTAAATGTGCCATCTTGGGTGAAGTTGTGAACTAGGGAAGAAATAAAATGCTTTCATGCAATCTTTTTTTACAGAAGACAACTAGAGAACAAAACTGGTGATTTCCCTGCAAAAATGTTTCTATCTCCTGAAAGCAATAGCTTGTATAGGGATATCCTTATGCAGACATGCTATGAGATTTCAGCAATTATGTAGGATATTACAAGCTACAGCTTAGTACCTTCAAGGCCTGAAACAAGAATTTTCCAATAACTGAATGACAGGAAGACTTACTACCTCCGAGTCTTGTCCTCCATCTAGAATGCCCCCAAACAGATAGCAAATTTGCAAAAGCTAATAGAATTTTGGTATTAGATAAATTTAGAAGATGTTTTCAATGCTTTAGGTTTGAGTTTTCATTGTTACAATATGTGCAATTAGGTTACTCCAGTAAAATGGACCATGTAAATCAATGACACACGACTTACCACTGAAAGCACAAAATTGAGAAGAGCTGTCCCACTGTGGAAGAGGATTGTCACTAATGCTGTAACTGTAGTAAACAAGAGGCTCACATTACGACTCATCACTATCCACAGAGACTCCAGGATCTGAAAAAGGAGGGAGAAGACAGATTTAGACATTGGATGCTGTTAGCAAGGGCAGAGAATTACTTGCTGAGTGATTCATCTCCATCAAGCTGAACAAAGATGACTTTAAACAAAAAAATCATCTTCCCTGACTCCTACATTACAGCAGGTTCTATCAAGTGAAAATGTCCACTTTACCAAAGGTAAGTTTCTATGTAGCAGATTATAAGGTTTCGTAATTTTTCCTCTCAGTATTCAAAATTATTTCATTACACAAAACTGCAAAAACCTAGATGTGGTGACACTTGTTTATTGTGATTAACATTGCTGTCAAGCAGATCTTGTCTTGGGAGAAAATACTCACCTTTTCAAAAGCATAAATGTTAAGACACAAAGAACAAGGAGTAACATCACAAGGTAGAAATAAATCTGATGCTCCCAATCAAATAATAAAATTACTACTTCAATAAATTTGTTGTTAAAAGCTTTCATGGTAATGAAATGCATGTTTTTAGTAATATTTGCAGAGAAATGCAAAAGTTGTGATTTTAGTAAGGCTGCATCAGTTAGTCAAGTAATTATTAAAAATAAATCAAACAATATTAGATAGTCTATTAAAATTTGTACTGGCTTGGGGAACAGATTGCTTGTGGTTACATATAGTAAAGACTAGTTTTGATTCATCAAAAGAAGGCACATAGAGGCATCCTAAATGCAGTGCACACTAGTTTCAAACAAATACTTCATCCAGAAGGATTAGAGTAAGAATGTACAAGCCAAAGTGATCCTAACGTATAAAAGAAATAAGACCACAAACAAGTCTTCTTTCAGACTAACTAACGTAACTGGAAGAAACTGTAAAAGCTCTGACACGAAAGCCTTTCAGGTTCAAAGCCGTAAGAGAAGACTTCAAAACAAGCAACTATTAGTCTTGGTTTAACAAATAGCAATTAGACCAAATTAAAACAAAATCAGTCAACCAACAACCCCCTAAAACCAAAAAACCCCTTCCTCAGTAGTCAGTACTTATAGAGCAGACAAAGGAGTGTAAGCCATGTGATCACCTCTCCTTCAGAAGTGAGTGAAGCATATTAAACATATTTTATTAAGCATGAACTTGAGAAGGAATAAGTGCTGGGGGAAATGACAGGGAATTACAACACAGAAAGACCTACTTAGTTCATGCTTCCTACTATTTAATGGGAATTATGAATGTTAAAGCTCATCTTTTGTACAGATTTTATTAGTGTCTCTTGAGAATTCAAGTGAGGTTAGAAGTGAAGAGGACACTGCTGAAAAATGTTCTCCCACTGGTACCTGTCCCTTTGCTTCTTCTATGTACTATGAACTCATTCTGGGAGTGTAGCAGGGCTACAAATTCATGCAGCCCCTAGGTAACATTATCATGTGAACATTACGTTAGGAGGACTGTAGACACAGAGGACAATGAATCCTGACAGAATGGTTTGTAGCTAAAGCAGAGGCCTTCCAGCTGGTATTCTGGAAGGACAGCGCTATCACTGCTAATAGTGGGCCTTAAGTTGCATGCAAGGTTCCCCTCCCAGATATTTAAGCTTGTTACTAGAACTTGGTGTGTGAACAGGAGCTTCTGTGCCACAGTTCCTCTGTTATAATGTGCAGTTTAATTACAGAACAGCAGCAAAGGCCTTGAAAATAGGGATACAGGTTGAAAACAAAGATCCCTGAAACAGAAGCAGTGCTTTGAGTAAGAAGGCATTGAAGATGTGTAACTTTATGAGCTAGTAAGATTACTTTTCCTTCAACAAAATGAGGTAGGAACTAAGAAAGAGCGAAAAAACAACAACAGGCTAACAACAGGACAAGGCAGCTGTCATGACCTGGAAAAGGAATACTTTTCCCAAGTATCACAGCACACAGTCCAGGGCAGAGGCCAAGGTGTGGGAGGTGTCCAGAATAAGAACCCCTTATGATTTGCATACCTAAAAGCTCTTCAGCCAGCTCATTTACACTCCTGTGACTCAGACCATTAAGCACAGCCTCTATTGGTGACAACTACACAGCACCATCATGATGGTTTTTTAGCCTCACAGCTCATGTGGGACATGATTTTTAAGGACTGACCACTTTCAATACATAATGATTAGGAGACTGCAAAGCAAACCAGAGACATATTCTCAATGAAAACTGGTCATGTAAAGTTTTGCTCTAAAGAGTAAAACTACTCTGCTTTAACAGCCTTCTATACTAGAAATCACAGCAATTGTTAAAACCCTCACCCGCAATACATAAGCTGAGCTGACACCAGTGAGAGTTTACAAGGAGAAGAGCTTGTTCCATCTGCCAGAGGAGAGCACAGAATTGGTGGGACTGTGAAAGTTTTCAAAACAAGGATGTCTCTCCAGTACAGGCAGGATTTATTGAACACGTTCCCTAGAAGCTTAAGCCTGAGGGCTGATAACCAGGAGTATACACCTGCAGGTAGTTTGAATGTAGGTATCAGGTTGTTCCATTAACATCAGGAATGGTTCTCCTACATGAACATCCTTGTTTTCTGGAGTCATTGACTGGAACTGTTGAACCAGTTATCACCAGCATCTACTTTAGAGTTAAGTGTAGATAGTGCCTTTCTATAGCTTTGATACATATTACGAAAGCAACTGCATCGTTTAAGATTCGTCTCCAACTACAGAGTAATTCCTCGTTACGCAGATGTACCATTAAAATTTCAAGATACAAGCTTTTCACAGCTAAGGTGAGAAGACTGACAGAGCAGACACTAATCATTACTGAATACAGTATCGGAATGTGCTCAAATACTTCCCTACCACTCGTAAAATCGAATTACATGCAGCTGCACCTAAGAGTTCATAATGCTGTGTGATTCCCAGAGCCCACTGCAGCTGAGTTGATGAGGTCACCTATTAGACATAAAGAATTGTTAACACCTTGCCAGCTAAGTTCTACAAAACACAACAAAGTGTGAATATTTATGCAATAATGTTACATTACTTTTTGTTATTTTTTTCCCTATTAAACAACAGAAAACCACACCTCTTTCCCCAAACCACTGCTCTGTAAGCAGCTGTAAGGCATCAGTGTTTATAAGAGATACAAAGCTGTACAGAATTCAGGACTCTCTTACACATCACACTGTGTCACCATCAGCATCAGTTACTCTGCCTTTCCAATTTGTAACAGGCAAGGAAGAAAAATTGCACACAATATTCTCAGGTATCATGGGTGTCCTCTTGGCCACTTTTAAACAGGTCAACACCCGAAAATGTGGGTTAAAAGGCACTTGATCAAAACAGTAATTTACTGAGAACTTCAAGTCAGCAAACTTCTGAAAGTCAGATAAAACTATGCACCTAACTCAAATTTGCATAAAATAAAACTGGATGCAAAGATGTGGAAAAAAACCCCCAACATGCTAATTGATGTATTACTGAAAAATGGACTGAATTAACCATAAACTTATGAGATTACTTGAAGAAATTACTGGAGCTAGAGAAAAACATTAGGATGTGTGGTAACTCAGTGAAATATTTGAGGAGCTGACTTGATTTAAAATGCACAGATCAGTCATGCTAAAAGCATGGAAAGGGAAACCTAACTAAGCTGAAGCTTGCTGTGTATATCTTTGTGCAAGGTCTTCCATCTTCCTGTCTGAGAGATCTCTGAATGAGATACCACCTGCTGGTGGAATGATGAGTATTCTTGTGCAAGGAGCCAAAAGATCAAATTAAGAAGACATTAGCAATGTCTCATGTAACATCAAGGGAGTTCTGAGTCATCATTCACAGATTTAGCCAGCAGCAATTCACTTTCTCAATGCTACAAGCATACAAAAAATGAAGAAAAAGCATTATGAATGGAAAAGCAGATGAGTGAGGAAAGAATGAGTCTTTTTTATTTCTCAGAAATTAAATCTTAATAGTCCAGCTACATGCTGCCTATTTCATGCATCTGATAAACTACCTTGGAGTGGAGTATGGGGTGCAAAATACAAGACAAAGTAAGACTCCACTCTTGCTCTCTCTGCCAAGAATGAGATGAAATAAACCCCACTTCAGAAACACACCATTTATTAAGCTGGTTTTTAACACTACTGCTTCTAATCCGGGAAAAAGGCAGCAGTGCTGCTAACACCAAAGCTTTTAGAGGAAAAAAAAACCAGACTGATGACTTGGAAAAGCTTATCTTCATATTAAATCTTCAGGCAATTTACATGTTTGCATAGTAAATTACTTTAAAATAATTAAGGTCTGTCTACATCAAACTACAGCTAAGTGTAACTCTCATAATGAACAGCACATTTTGAGGGGGGTACAGAAGTCTTCCAAGCTTTACCTGATACTTAAAGTTGCAAAGTTGAACTGATGCATGTTGTTACAAATTAAATGAACACCAGCAATTCCCCAGCACACCTACATCAGAGTAATTTAATTACATGCCTTCAACTCTAAAATGAAAATTTCTTCCATTAAGGGAAAAGCCTGAAGTGAAACACTAACATCTGTCTTCACTTAGCATTTTTCTTACAGCAAACACTCCTCCTCCTATTGAGGAAGAACGCTTCCTTTGACTTCCATCAATGGAGAAAAGCTTATCTGCTTGTGGCTGTAATATGACATTGTCAAATAGCTGTATTTTCAGAGAAAACTGTCATCTGTTCTATTCTGAAATATTTCAGAAAGCCAAGGGGCTACCAAGACAGTTATTTTTTTGTAAACTCCATCTATGCGTAACTATTTGTTACATGCAGCAGTGTAATCATACACATTGATTCTTTTCCAAAAGTGGAGGAAATCTCATTAGAGCCTTGTATCCACTTCTTCACACAGGTCTTTACAGCTATCCCATTGTCTTTAAATTATCTGTATGTTAAAAAAACTGTCAACACAGCTTTGGGACTGTACTGTGTCTTGCTGTATTCTTAAGAACTGCAAACCAGCATTGATTTCAAGTGTTTAACTTCATTGTCCCCATAAACAACACACTCAACCAAAAAATAAAAAGATAAAACAGTTTGGGTTGGAAGGGACCTTAAAGATCATTTGGCCCCAATTCCCCTGCCACAGGCAGAGTCACTTTTCCTTAGATCAGGCTGCTCAAAGCCCCATCTAATCTCATCTAAATCCCACTCAGAGTTCCATAAAATATGAAAAAGGCAAACAAACAAAAAACCCAAACTAAAGAATCTAAGCAACAGAAAAATTAAATTTCCAGAACATACACTCCCAGAAGCACTCACCTAATGTAAAATATTAACCCTTCCCAATTCAGTATGCCATTTTAATAACCCATTGTTCCACTTCAAAATACCAGGAGAAAGGTTTTCATGCTCTGGTAAGAACATAAATCCTGAATACAGTAAGGCTGCTTTGTATCTTAGGCTAGGTAGGAAACTTGCTTAAGCATACCAGACTTAAGCAAAAGCTATTCTTATTTTCATAATCTCCAAGTTTAAATTATCTAAACAAGAACGGAGACTGTATTTTCATCCATTTTAATTAAAAACATTAGCGTGAGTAATATTTATGCAATGCACTGTAGATGAGCAAGCCAGGAAAGAAAATGCTGCCCAGTAAGGATGTGAAATCAGGATTTAGAGCTTTATATTAAGCTGACTTGGTTTACAGTCTGCTATTAAGGACATGAGTACATGGAGAAAAAAGACAGGTGTTTCCCTGCTGTTGATGAGTAATGAGTTCCTGGAAATAAACAGGAAAGCAAGTCAATCACTGGCACTTCTTTTCTTGAACTTTTAAACCAGGTTTTAGAAGTAAAGCAAGCATATTAGCTAGATGAAAATTTTTATATTAAGGTTTTTCATTCTTAAATATTTATTCTCTTTACACTTTTCTCCACCTCTCTTTAGCCTGCTTAGATTACTGAAGCACACTTTAAATCATGGTTTCTCAGCACTGTGCAGCAATGCTGCAAATGACACACTCTTATCGAGTAGTTTCTCCTCCTTCTGTGCCTCTTGCCTAGAAGGAAACTCCACATTGATTTTAAATCATGATGTGCTGTGCATTTTTAAACCCTTTGCCTCAAGCATGCATGGCCAACTTTGAGAAAGTACCAAGCAAATTTCATAATTAACTGAAAAAATATTTACTGCAATAAAGTTTCTCTCAACTCTTTCTTGTCTCACATCTTCTTCTATGGCAGAAGCTGTAACAATTTAAGCAGCAAATGGGGGAGGACAGAAAAAGCCAAGAACTGCTTGGAGACAAATATTAGCTTTAACTGCATCCACAGATCTGCTATAGTGCCTGTTAGGTATAAATAATAGTCTTCCAAAATTGAAGATAATGTAATGACAACAGCTCAAGTAAAAGATTAATTATATTGGGGATTGACTCTACGTATTAAGCATTTAGGACTGAACATGATTTTTTTAGTGAAACACCTTAACTTGGATTGCTTTCAATTCTTCCTCTTTTTCTCCTCATAAGGTTAAATGCTTTTATTCAGGAATTCACAACGTGAAAAATATTCATTTCATTCTCCACAGAACTTTCGTAAAAGAATAAAAAAATAAGCTGCTTTCAACCCAACAAATAATAGTAATTTGCAGCAAAAAAAAAAAAAAAAAAAAGACTACCCCCCACTTTTATTGCTTGGCTTTGTTTTCACAACCTCTTAGCCAATAGCTTCTTCAGTTATAACTTAAACCAATTGTTTTCTTCTTTAAAGAGAAAAGACTACACAAAATAATGCACTAAAAATCAGCTTGCAGGTTACACAGGTAACAATATGCCTCAGGAAGACATCTGGGAAGCTGCTATCCATGAAGATGCTGAAAGCACAAGACCTTCTTTATCATAAACATTTCTGTTTGTTTTACAGTTATACCTTAAATAGGCTTGCAATAATTGCTTAGGTAATTGTAAATAATACTAACAGCATTTCCATAATTTTCCATTTACTTGAATCCATAATCTTAGTGGTACTCCAAGGAGAAATCGCTATCAGTTAAAAATTAGACCAATTTCATAGTAAGTGCAAAGAAAACGTACCGAGAGAAATGTTTCGATGTTATCGTGAACAAACGATGCAACATCTTGCCAGTCCAGAATATCTCCAAGCCAGCTGTTCTGACGGTTTATGTGCCACTTGTGTCCTTTGTGTCTTCCAGAATGTGTTACATTCTTAAAAACAAAGAAAATAGATATCTGAATAAAATTTAGATATGGGAAAAACGAAAGCTAATGCTTTACACTGGTGTTTTCTTAATGAGGAATAGATCCAGCATGCATCTAAATACTTAGAGCTGCTTTAACTGGCATCCCCAAAAATACTTGGAAGTACTCTGTACACTGGAAAAATTAAAATCTGACAGAAAACTGTAGTTAATTATCCTGTTTAATTACATATGTGTATGTTGTATTGATTCACCCCTGTCAAAAGTTAACTATACTGCTTGACTGATACAATGGTATCTATTTTACTCTTAATGAAAGCACACAAGAAAGAAGTAATGGTTTCAATTATTCCCTACATAATTTACTGCTTGCAACATGTAAGTTTTCCCAGCACAACCCATAAAGAAAAATACAAGCAGAAGTCTAAGCAACTAGTTTTCTCACTACTAGTTTCTATCTCTCCACAGAAAATGTTCAATCACGTAAAACCTAAAAGCTAAACCAAATGCAGGAGGATTTCTTCTGACTACAAACCTTTGTAACTGCAACACAACAAGACAACAGGACACGGCCATAAAAACAACAGCTAATTCCTTAAGTGGCTCCTCCCTAATTATGATGTTGCCTATTGCCCAGTGAATAATACCTCATTACCATCTTGAATGCCACAGGCTGGGACTGTGACAAGTGTTTCAGAGAAGGATGCCAAAATTGTCTGAAAGCAAGCTTATGCAAACCTGCTGACAACAACATCCTAGTCTTTAATAGAAGGAGACTTCTCAAGTTCTTAACTCTGGTTTTTACAATAAGTATTCCACTACTTGTTAAAATTTTCTGCACACTTTTAGCCTTAGCAAGCTGCATGCAAAATGGCAGTATCTTTTTTTGCCACACATGGCAAAAAACATTCCAAGTGCAGTCCCTGCACTGATTTATCTAAGAGCATTACATTTTCTGCTCATTACCAATTCTCTCTAGATGCCTGTTACACTTTGTGATGTACTATTAGCAACCTTCTCTAACAATCTGCTGCCAACACAGATCTTTCTTCTGAGCTAGCAATTTATTTAGTGTAGAAACATGAGAAGACAAAAATCTCCCTCATATAGGCCTTCTGTATTTGTAAACTGTATGGAGACCTATCATCTGTACATCTAGTTCTACACTAAAACTGTTATTTCTTTAATGCAGAGATCTTCTTGGAACTTTAGAGGTACTTGAAGAATAACTGCATAAAGAAAAGGGTTAATATGATCACAATCATTTAAATATACAGAAGTATTTCAGGAATATGACTTCTGGATTTGATATTTCCATTGCACAATTGCTAATGAATTGCTCTTTCCTTTAAACTGCAAGCAGCATTGGCAGCATAACAATGATTTAATAGAAGTTACACAAATCATGCCGACGATCAGTTGCCTTTTCCCAAAACCTCAGCAAATTGAGTGACCAACAGAAAGTGCCAAACTATGAAATACTAATTATAAAAAGTGAGACAACTGTAAAACGGCACACACAAAACCACACTTAACTACTTAAGTGTAGGACACAGCTCTGGCTATACCAAAACTATGACTCTAGAATGATGTGTCCTATACACTTGAAATTTCTACCTTCTTTTTACCAACCTTTACTCAACCTTCCAACTTTTTGCTAATCTCTTCCTTAGAAATGCACACTTAGCATGATTATGTAAGAGTACTAAGTGATAGTTTACATGAATATCATTTAATTGAGTTACCCACCTTCACAAACCAAGAGTGATAAAGCCTGTCCCAGAGCTCCAGCACTTGTTTTTCAATCACAGCAGTGTTATTTACTTTTTCTCCTAAAATCTTATGGAGCTAAAACACATAAAAATCTATTATTATACAGGACAGAACAAAGCAGACATCCACTGATGAACTTCAAGCTTGATGAATAACGTAAGATTGTCTGTAAAGGCACATTTTCAAATCCAAAAATTATTAGATTATATTAAATATTAAAAATATTAGAACGTAAGATTGTCTGTAAAGGCACATTTTCAAATCCAAGTTATTAGAAAAAAATAGTATCAGCATGAAATACACACTTCAGATATAATGGTTCACAATTCAAAGACTTTGTTAAAAAACATTCTGCTGCACTAAGGACTTCTTTCTGCACTTCAAAACAAATGCTGTCTCTAAAATCCTTAATCTAAAGCCCTTCGTCATATCTTTAGAGTAAATATTTCAAATAATTTGAGATGTGTGCTAGACATCAAATATATGAGTAAGAATCTTGGCAAATTCTTATCAAGAAGAAGATATGTATAGAAGAATATAGCTTAACTATACAAATTATGATTTAAAGAATGGGTGTGTACCACACCCAGCCCACACAGAAATTAGGGGAGAAGGAGGGGCAGTGGTTGCAATAGAAGTTTACATTGCCTATAATATGACAGCCAAAGTCAGTTAAAAAAAATTACTTAATTTTATTTGAGGCATTTTCACTGGGAATCATTAGAATGATGACAGATTCTTCAGTTCGTAAAACAACTATCCCCTGAAAACACTACTGAAATCACTCCCACTCTTCCTTCAAAAGTCCCAAAGTGGACTTTCCCACAGTGGAAAAAATAGATTTGTCAACACAATGGTTAAACAAATGGAAAAGAACTACTGACAAATGTATTTTTATTTCTTTTTACTTTTATGAAATACTAGAAATGAAAACAAAAACCAAAGAATTTGAGCTTTTTGACAGCTCACTCTTACCTTGTGTGTGATCCATTCTCGGCCATACTGGTATACGTTGTTAGCTGCAGAATTGAGCGCCTTCTGAATGACCTGGGCTTCCGGGAGCCAGCTGAGGGGGGTGGGTTTTAAAGAGGGAAAACAAAGTTAACTGTTATATATTATACCCGCTTCATTACACCCAAAACACATTGCAAATTAACATTCTGAAACAACAAATCATTATGGTTAAATACATATAAAAGTACTACAACTCAAATGTTTCCTTCTACATATTAAGGAATAAATTTTCCCATAAGCAAAGTAGAATTAAATCTAGGGCATGTCATTGCATTTAAAATCCTCCAAGGTTCCTGAAATCTCAATTAATTTGATATCTCAACCTTTTCAGAAAAGATCTGTTCTTAAATCTCTATGTGCGCTATTCACACAACCTTTTTTTTTTTTCCCAGAGTTTCCTGAAAATATCTTTTGAAGCAGTCTCATCTAGCTGCAAACACAACCTTTTGAAATTACAAGTTCAATGTAAATTGTTAACATAGTATCCATGAAAAAGCAACCAGCTGACAAAAGGTCTGGACATCAGTTATTTCTAAGTCCTCACTAAACCACCTGCTTGTGAATTTCTTCAGGGACTCACATCACTTTCAAGCAATGTACCCTACTGGGTTGTCAGCATTTTACCATTTGTGAATACAGGGCACACAATCTCTGTTTTGATTTTCTTTTTACATCTTGATTCAACGGCACCTGTTGGAGCCCTTCCAAAACAAAATGAAAGCATTCAGGAAACAGAACTGCTGTATTTGTTCACCTGACTGAAGATCAACATGGAAGCTCCTCTGTCTGCATAAGGCTTCAGTAACATTCCAGATTGGAATTTCAGTATTTCAGTCACTCACCTCTAAATATGAGCATGCACTGAGCTCTGAAAGCTGGTAAAGCTTCATGGATTTGGCAAGAGGCATTCTTACTCTTAATGAACTAAAATATAGTGCAATGGATACTTCAAATTTGAATGCAAACACTGGAAGTAAGAAGTTATACTAGAATTCTGCAATTTATTTAACTAGTACACCAGTAGTTTCATTATGTAAATAAGCTTCTGACAGTCAAATTTCCATCTCCATTAGTCCCACTTATTTCCATCTTACAGAAAAACAGAAAGGCCAAACAACACAAAAGATGCCATGAAGGAATAAAACCAAGTGCTTTAAGTGCTTTCTGTTCTCATGATTGTGATTACTTTAGTAGTGCTAAAGCATGTATTACTACAATGGATATTAACTATATCCTTTTACTTCTGTTTTTGAAAAATTGCTGTGCTCTTGTAAGACAGCATCTGCTTTCTTTCCATCTTATACCACCATCACTTTTATTTAGAATGTACCCTTGAAAGAGTCAACCATTCTTATTCTGGAGAGACCTTTTTCTTGCTGTCATTACATTGGTATCTTATATTTGCCCAATGTCTGTTTAGCTGAACCAGAATGAAAGCCACCTGGAACATGCCCTCCTTAAAATCACACTTCTGAGTCTCATCTATTCCCCCTCTAACGTTCATGCAATGACTCCTTTGCTCACCAGTGTGTCCATGTTTTCCTCTAGATGCGTTTCTCTCAACACCATCTCTCTCCCTTACTACTAGTCTTGGTGCTTACTTTAGTCATTAATAAGTTTAATAAGCCTAAGTGCCAAGTTCTACATTTTGGCCATAAAAATCCCCTACAATCTTACAAGCTGGGGACAGTGTGGCTGGATAGTGTACAGGAGGAAAGGGACCTGGGGGTGCTGGTCGACAGCTGGTTAAATATGAGCCAGCAGTGTGCCTTGGTGGCCAAGAAGGCCAATGGAATCCTGGCCTGCATTAGGAATTGTGTGGCCAGCAGGCCCAGGGAGGTCATTCTCCTCCTGAACTCAGCGCTGGTGAGGCCCCACCTTGAGTGCTGTGTCCAGCTCCTTTCACCAAAAGAATAATAAAGTACTGGAATGGTCTTCCCAGGGAGGTCGTGGAATCACATCTCTGGATGTGTTTAAAAAAAGACTGGACATGGCACTTGGTGCTATAGTCTAGTTGAGGTGTTAGGGCATAGGTTGGACTCGATGATCTTAGAGGTCTCTTCCAACCTCATTATTCTGTGATTCTGTGTGATTCTGTGATTACACAGACCAAACCTTACAAAATCCCCAATGCACACACTACACACATCTACTCATAACAAGAATGGCCCTGCCCAACTGATTCACATCAAACTCCCCTCATCCACCCCTGAACTCTTCTGTTCACTCCAGGAACGTCTTCAGTTCCTATTCCTTCAAATGCCCTCCACATCCATCTCTCTCCATTTAAAAAATAATTTAGCTCTATCTTGAAACCCTCTAGAGAGAGCATCCTTTGCCAGCATTTTTCTTTCATAGGAAGAAGGGACAAAATACAGATCTCTTTATTCTCTGCACTATACAAGTTTCTTCTCCACAGCTGTAGCTAGAAAAGTTCATAGAGTCGTCCTTCACCACCAAAACCCAACCAGTCCTCAAATGAAATACCACACTGACAGTCCTCTGAAGTGAGGCACAAACATCTCTGCTGTCTGAGAGTTTAGCTCTTACATTGGCCTGTGAGAAATACCCACATTTCTGTTCACCTAGGGGATTTTTTAAAATTAAAAACTATGCATAAGAGCACCTGGAAGCTTGTTCATCCACCCCATACTATTCGTTTAACTTCAGCATTCTTACTTTGCCCATTCTGGGTGACTGGCTACTGTCTCATTGATCAAGCTGCTTGTGACTTGAATCATGTGAACGCTCTCTTGATGTACCTAAATTAAAGAGAGAGAGGAGAATGTTATGCAATGCAAACTACAACTCTTCCTACATTCAGAAAGAATTCTTTTCTTTGGGGGAGGGGGAGTGGTGGAGGAGGAGGGTGGGGAGGCAGGGGGAAGGTGAGAAAGGATTCAGTGACCAGTTTGTACATTTAAAAAATAATTCTTCCAGTGCAAACAACCCACTGTGAAGAAAGAAGTTCCATTAACCCAAGAATCACCTAGTCAATACAATAATAAATTCTGGTCACTAGTAATAACAAATGGAAATTTAAACCTTATCTCATCAGTGGAAAAAATTTAAACAATAACACCAGTGCTGTCAAGAAAGCACTAAAATACAAAGCAAAGTTTCAGATGCAACTTTCTAAGCCATGGATCAAAGAAGTATAAAAATTAATGAATACTTAGCTCTAACATGACCAACCTTGCTACAAAGTGCCTAACTAAATAAATTATTCAGCAAGAATGATAAAATACACCTTTTATAAATATCTTAATACTCTTTCTATGAATGCAAGGGAGCTTTAGGCAGGAATGTTTGCACAACTTCAAAAGTCTTCAATTTTAAGTACTCAACATTACATATGCCTACGTTTTGGAAAAAGGAGACTGACATCAGAACCCACTGATCTTTGTTCCATAACTGCATTCAAGCCAAACATTCAATCTCCATTGACTGTTTCAAGTATGAACACAGCTCCAGTATGGAAAAAGGAAAACAAAAGTACATGAGTGACCTCTTCTGGTGAGCAAAAAAAAACCCCACCCAAACTCAACCATAAACCAAACATCAATTTCAGAGAATACCTGATCATGAAACTCAGTACATATAACTCAGAAAAGGACACCATGAGCTTGTTAGAGGCAATTACACAAAAAAATTCATAAACACACCTTAATTATTTTGCAAATGTTTCTGATGTAAGGTAAATTAAAGAGAAAAAAAATCTAAGTGGATCTTCTGTTGACAAGTGTCAACAGGAAGCAAAAAAAATCTGTTGCTGTATACATAAGCTAGTAATTCTACTAGAATAAATTCTGTATTTACAAATGTCTATATATTAGCCTTGTCATATAGGTAAAAACCACAGAAATACAGAGAAATAGAAAGAAACATTGAGATTTTTATATATTTTTGTATATTTTATATACAAAAATATATAAATATATGTCTTGGAATGGTGATAAGTTCAAGTACAGAACAATTAGTTCCTAAACATCTAGAAAGATTCTTTGAGCTATGCAATCTCATATAACTATCAGTAACCTTCAACAGCAACAAAAATGAGCTTTATGATTATATTTGTTAGCACACTGTACCTTTGCAGTAAGGAGAAGAGCCAGCAGAAGGGTTCCTATCACCAGCAAAAATATTATGAAAATGCTGATTATTTTATCTAGCATTTTCTCCAACCACACAATAATCTGTGCAGAAAAAAAAAAAAGAACAAATTATAGCACATAAATCAATCTTTAATGAAAATGATTCTCTATGTTATGCAACAATATTGTTATTTTTATTTACAATTACAGTACAAAATCAGGCTCTAATCAAACAGCATTTATGCCCAAGCTTGGAAATGAACAATTAACAAGCAATGTTAGCATGATTAATGTCATGGTATGACATGTGATTTTGCAAAAAACATGTACACATTACCACACAACATAGCAAGCTCTCTGCAAAGCAAGCAATAATTCAACAATTACTTACTAGACCTAGAGAAGTATCTAAAGAAGACATTCATGTCAACTAGTACCCAGAAATTTGTCTTTGTTTCTTGTCCTTCAGCAACCTGGAAACTTACAGATACTGTCTGCACAGGACTTCAAAGCTATCAAGGTATACCTTAATGCACAACCATAACTTTCAGATTTGAATAGCTAAGAGTCATCTAAATGACAAATGAGGTAGTTTTGCAAGTAATAAAATTTTTTAAGCTGCCTCATCACCTTCTGAACTGAAATGGGACAGGTGGGGTTCTGCATTATTGAATATCAGGCCAATTATTCAGCACCAACTATTTCTATCCACTTCCAGTCTCGAGGATGCTCAGCACTGAGCATGCATCAGCTAAACTGACTGATACAGGAAACAGGCACATTTTTTGTTCTGTCAGTTTAAAACAAGCCCATTCTATACATGTCCATAAGCAAATGGTGATACCACATTTGAGTAGAGAAATTCTGATAATGTCATTCAAAACAATGAAACTGCTCAGTCACATGACTTTGCAGAGTGCTCTGGAACACAGCAAGCTGAGCTTCATCTCATACATAAACTGACTGTTTACATAAAAAGCTGTGAAAGCACATGCAAGCATGACCAAATACATTTTTCTAGCTCCTATGGTTCAAGTACTAGGTCTATTTCTATTCCATTTAGCATTACTACAGGAAAAAGCAACAGCACAATTGTAATTTTGTGATTCACGAGAACTGATGTCAAAGCCAATGTGTAGTAAGCAAAAGTACTTCAAGTCCAAGTTATATATTCAACAATTAAGTTGGAAACTTTTTAGTTAGAGATCTTATAAAACTACTAATATGCATGCTAATGGTTTACATTAGTTCTTTCTTCATTATTTACGCTATCCCTACAGCTGAAATTGAGCCTGGAACAACAAACTTCTCAAGACTGCTGTATGATGATTGAATTGGTGAACACTGAAGTCAGATCTCCTATTTGACAAAAGTAAGGATTTTTTGTGTGTATGTTCATCTGGTAGTATCTGAGCAGTTTATGTACATCAAGTAATTATCTTTAAATTTCAAGTTTTTACAACCAGCTCCTTGTTTGATCTAAATTAATACAAGGTCTTGTAACAAAGTCTGTACTACATTTAGAACTGCAGAAAGGAAGTCAGAAACCACGAGGAAGTATGAAAAATCTTTTGTCTTAGATATTTTTAACCTATGTTTGGTTTTCAGCATTGCTAACAGATTTCAGCCATCAGAAATGCATTGCCAGTGCTGGACGGAAGTGACCTGCCTGCAGCAGTACTGCAGCTCTCTGAAAAACTGAGCAGCCCCTACACAGGGCATATATATATAGGAGTTACCTCTCTGGAAATAAGACTGAAACGAGATCTGCTGTGTCCTTCCAAGCCTCATGTACATCTAGTGATTATGCTAGAGAAGCAAGAAATGAAAGTCCTTGTTTCAAAGGACAGAAATAACAAATATCACCAAGAAAACACCACTAGATAGGCAGGGGAAGAAAGTTTTATAGCATGGACTTCAAAATGAAGCTATTAAAAATTAAAGCTGCATCCATCATTTCAGACTGCTATTCAAAACAGCTATTTACTTTCTAAGTCAGAATTTAAAGAAATCCAGTAGTCTTACATATAGCACCTTAATGAGATTTACTGAATCCATGTAATTGGAAGTACTGTCAGAGATTTCAAAAAATGCTAGGCTCAATGATTGTGTCAGGGGTATTCAATAGGTGAAATCTCTGACAGGTGAGAGGTGAGGCTGAATGCCTTAGATGTTTTGCCATGTAGCAACTAATGGAAGGGCAATCTCCGAAAGACCAGGATGAGGACTCTCTCTGAGATGGCACAAGGCATCTTTCCCAGACACATACTGACAGTTCAAATATGTCTGGACTGCCATTAAGGTGCAGCTGCAGCACGTGTAAATCCTGGATTACCTTTAATCTAGTAAGTAAGTCATGGCAGCACTGATGATGTACTGGTACCAGCAGCCCACCTTGTCTCTATTTATTTGGGTAGGTAGCCCAAGGAAGCCTGATGAAAGCCAGCTTTGGCAAGCCTACAGATACTGCAATCACATCCCCCAACACAGACTTAAGGGATCCAAGTTATGTAAGTGGTACAGATACTTCACAGCAGAAGACTGAATTGGACTGAGTATTGTACAAGTAAAAGCAGATGGACAATATTCACTTAAGGCTACATTTATTCTTTTTTTTTCTTCTATTAAAACATACTTTCTTCCCCTACATTAACCCACAAGACTGCCTTAGGAATCCCTTGCCTTTTCACATTCGTGTTAAATAATGCATAGGTGCAGGTAAGCTACTCACTGCAGGGAAGCTGCACTGTTAAATGCCTGTGTGGTTGTATTTATCACTCAATCAGGTCCAGACTTCACTCTTACCCCAACGCTGCCAGACCTCCCTTTACATCCTTCCTGTAAACCATGGGCATGCACACAGAGACTAACATGTACTGACTAAACACACTCATTAGCCAGAAGTCAAAGTTTTACATTCTGTTCCAAGCTTCTAATCCAAAGGTTAGTCAGCAGTGGGAAGCTGAGGCTGCCACAGCATCTGAGATTATGCAAAAGTAAAGGAAAGCCAAGCTCCTAAGCTACAGAAGGTCAACTTGTAAAACCAAACTGAAATATTACTGATTTGTGAATGTCCACAAAAAAAATATCTTTAATTGTCACAGTCTTGAAAGGAAAAGTTATCAAGGTTTTTATTTTCATTTAGCTCACTGTAAAAAGGTTTCTAATGATTACATTCTATTAGAAAGCTCCTCAATAATTTGCAAGTACTCCCTCTTTCAACTTTTGGATGATGACACAAAACCATATTACACTAAGCTGTAACAGAACTACAGTCCAGAAATCCTTAAAAATCAGAAATCCTACTATCCAAAGAGGTTTTCCATGTTTTGCAGTATGATACATCATCTGTGAATTAATATTTGCAGGTTTCATACTGCATAGCCTTCAGGGCAGTAGTTTTTCTAGTATGTTTAATTCACTACATCACCCAAACAGTGAAACACACCTAGGCATCTACTTAATTTTGGATTAAATCTACATAAAATTATCAACATGGACTTTTATTTTTTTCTGTAAACAGCTCTGCTATTTATGAGGATTTTTTCCCAAGACATTCCTTAGACTTCTCATTTCCCTTTTCTTAGTTAATATTTGAAGATACCATCTCATTAATATCATCTGCAGAAAACAAGGGGAAGTCTGTAACCAGAACACATCCCAAGGTAATGCTGAAATGAGCCAGCTGGGTAGTTAAGCTAGGAAAGGTAGAGAACAGTCTGTGTGAGGTCTCAAGTCTACCTACACCAGTATCCCTCCAAAAGCAGCAGAAGAATTCAGCAATTCCTTCTAAAGACTCCTGACATAGACAATGTTATTAAGAACAAATTATGCCATACCGACTGAACTTTTTCTATATTTTGGGCTGCATATACCATGAACAGGAATCAAAAAGCCAAGGTTTATGACTAGCAGTCATAATCAACCATCATTTCAAACTCTGTCATATCCATATGATTTTTAATTATCTGATGCATTGTGAGAAATTTATCTTTGTGGTCTCTGAAGTACATCCCTTCAAAGACAGGCAAAAAAGGAAAAAGGCACAAAAATAATCACCATTTAACTGCAGCCAGTGTTCTGTAGTAAAATCCCCTCCTTCTTCTGCCTCCGGTACAGTTCGACATTGTTTTTTAATTTTTAAAAAAATCACCAAAACACTACACACAACCAAATGAACCCACTGGTTGCACATTTTTTTCACTTTAAAAAAAATCTTGATTATAATCATTATTACTGTATGTTCATGGACAACAGTCAACACTGTATGTAATACTATAGGACTTTCTACTTATGAAACTGTAAAGTAAACCAACAGTTTTCAAAGATAACTCCAAGGAACTAAAAAACCACACTCTGTTAAGAAATTATATCCACAGGGTTTGCCAAATAATGCAGATTTCTAAACTAAAAATAAAATCCAGACATTTTAGCATTTAAAGCTATTATAGTTAAATTGTTTTGCAACCTACCACTATTCAGGAAAAAAACCCATATCTACTCATACACATTTTCAATGAAAACCACAAATGCCAGAAAAAAAGCAGTTGAAACTACACTTTCTCTTGTGGGTCACCAAACTCAGCTCTTCACCTCAATTCTGCTAACAAACCAGAATATAATAAAAAATAAATTAAGACAGGTTACAACTGGACTTATTTACTAACCCCCAGTCACTCACACAAGATAAACATTTTAAAGTTGGGAAATAAAAACGTAATTTTAGAACAAGAGCAATACAGTTAAGGGCAAAACAACATTAGAAACACCCCTCTTCATGGACAATTATAACTGAATCTTGAAAACACACTTTTAAAAGCTTCACAATAGGAAAAAAAATATCTTAGCTATACCAACTACCAATTTTTTTTTTTTGCCTAGTCTTTTAATTCCCTTCAGACTTGTTAAGATTCAGCAGTTCTGAGGCCATGCAAAGCCTCATTTTGTAAGCATTCACTCCTGGTACACTAGGTACTACGCCTGTGTACACAGGCAAGTTTGGCATTTCCAAAGGAAGAGACTGACAGCACCCAGTGAAACCAGCCCATGCACTATTTGCAAGCACTTGCAGAACTACAACTGTGCTTCACACCCTCACCACTCCCGCAGCAATTCGGTTAGCTGATGCTTTCCCTGAGCAGGGAACAGCTCTCCACACTGCGAGAGAACTGGTTTTGTTAGGTGTACAAGTGAGGACCAGGCAGAGATCAACTATTCTTAAATAAAAGTGCCCCTAAATCACTCTACTCCTTAAAATGCTAATGCAGTTCTCTGCTGTGCTAAACATTTAACTGTGTGCACTCACTGGAGTAGAAGAGATCAGATAGAATTATATGACCTTCAGTAGCTTATACCAAGAGCTGGAAAAAAGGCATTTGAGAGAGAAATCTATATGAAGCAAGGCATGTTAAGGAGTGTTCATGCTGCAAAATAAAATAAAGAAAAACATAAAAAAAAATCAAACTCCCCAAAACCACAGAATCCATTAGCTGGAATTGTAATTTTTCTGTTTATTTACCTTCTTATTAAGCCAGTGCCACAGCTTGTCAGTGGCAGGCGGAGATGGAAGAAAAGGGAAAAAAACACAACATAGTGGAAAATTATTGAAAAATGCAGTAATAGGGAAAAAAAGCAATGAGAGGCAGGCAAAGTCATCCACAGAATGAAAATGAAATTGTTCTAGACACAAAGGTAAATTGCAATAGGAAGAAAAGATCATAACAAATTCTAATGCAAGAATCTGGGTTTTACTACTAACATGCACTTTTGAAACAAAGAGGGATATAACAAATATGAACAATTTTAATGGTATTAACAGAGCTATCAGCACAATCTGGAGAATTCCAGTTTAATTATACTGAGAGCTATCATCACATTTCAGAGCAGGACTTGTACTCTAAGGTGGACATTTCAGCAAAACACCAAATCTTAACATGAGGTACTTGTTTATGGCATTAATACTCCCATTCAGGCATTCAAATATTCCCATTCCAAGCATTTCAAAACACTCCTATTATGTCAATTACTCTTGGACAGATTTCATATGGTTTTTTGGTACAACATTCATATTAAAAAATTCATATTCAATGGCACAACATCAAATACATAATTAAGTCTGATGTACATAAAACAGCAAACTGTAGATCACATAAATGCACAGATTTCATGTAATTATCCTTGCACTTCTCAACAGTCAATTTCTTCTTTTGCACTGAAGTTATTTTTCTTTACTGATGCTCATCCATACGCTAAAGTACACCCATTTCAAGACCTAGTTTATGTAGGACTATACTCCTAATTCTAACCATTACTAATCATTAGTAGCACAATCACCGCAGAGAAGAGCTTTAATATTGCTATTCATCTGTGTTAGAGATTAAGATCATGAAAGTGAAGTTTGTTTCTCCCTGAAAACAAGACCACTGAATTCTCAGTAAATCTAGCGTGTTTACCAGTTGCCAGAAATTACATTAGCTCCCAATGGAAACAAAAGGTATGAATATTTCAAATTTATAAAAATTTCATAATGTTGATTAAGTTAGAAGCATATTTACAAAGAAACATGAACATTAGGAAATATGAAAATGAAATATGCCACAAAGCACCCACGTTTACTAGCTTTTGCTACTTATGGAAAGTCAAAGAGAAATCAATTACAAGGCTTCAAAAGCCTCAAACTGACATTGTAGAATTTGTTTCTACTTCACCTCTTCACTTATGGAATAATTTATCTGTGAAAAAGGGAAAGTTGTTTTCTGATTAAATTACATACTTTTAATTTTACTTCTGTACTTTAAAACCTACTATCTGAACCTGAGTTTCGTTTCGGAAAAAACACAGCTCTCATGGCTGTATTGCTCCACTTTGCAATTCCATGCAAAATACAACAAAAGACCCCTAAGATTTTAGCTGAGTGTGAAAGGAAGTCTTTGGTATTTTTCTATAATTCCAGCCTCCGGGAATTGGATGATAAATATATTTAACTAGGAAATAACATTATATGTCCAAAATAACAATATTTTTTATCAACATTTAAGACAGTATCTGGGAGGCTTCACCTGCCTATTAGCTTACCAATACTGATGTTTAAGTTGTTCTACAAATATAATCAATCTACATTTGAAAACAGGGTACAGCTTAATTCTAATCTTCAAATCATCCAAAATTAATAAGTCTATAGCCTCTTTTCCAGTATTTTAGTGGAAAACTATTCATCTAAGTTCTTACGTGTCTATGAAAGTATTTTCTATAATAATATAAGCACTGACAGAGATTCTGCTTTTTTTCTGTGCTTGGTTAAACTATGTGCTGATCTTGGTCCCAGAAGAAATAGAAGCTGACTTTATCCAAAATCCAAACAACCTAAATAATCCACATATAAAATTCTAGCGCACTCTACCTAAAAAAAGCATGTAACAACTACATGATTCACTCAAGTACATCAGAAAGCATGTATGTAAAATATTAGTACATTCCAAGGAGTGAAAATCCACTGCATGCAGCTGAGCCACTGCCAATGCTGCTAAACTCCCTCACAAATTCTATAATCAAACTGCAGTCATCATATTGTGAAACAACAGTCTTCTTTAAAATAATAATAAAAAGAAGAGCACAGAAAATTATTAATTCTCTACTGTTGATAAGAACACACGTGATACCCCATCCATTAAGTTTAGGATGGTTCGGTGGCTGACAAGAGAAACACCCCTACTCTCTCCTCCAGGAAGTCTCTCACATCTGAACTGCTGTCTGCTGACTCTCCATGAGGCAAATGCACAGCCACAGACTAAAGGATACAGTAATGACATCCTATTTTCATAGTCCATATTTAAAGAAGACATTCCTTTAATAGACATTCCAGAGACTGACCTACTGCTTATAAGAACAATAAAATGCAATGCCCTTTCCTTTCTCATGACCAGAGTTTCTCTTCATTACACATTTCTCGGCACTTCCAGGAGAACCACGGGTAAATGAGAATTGTGAAAGATGAGCAGCAGTTCTTTTCTTGATGGTTTTGTTTAAAAAACAGATATAATCAGTAAAGATCAGAGTTGCATGCATGAGCAGTACTCACCCATTTCTCACAATGGGTTATTTTCCAGACTACCTACACTAGCCTCCTAAAATTTGTTTGGGAAAAAGACATGCCATTCTAAGATATGTTCCTCATTCTCACTACATTTCACTCAAATCAATGGGTTATTTTCCAGACTACCTACACTAGCCTCCTAAAATTTGTTTGGGAAAAACACATGCCATTCTATGTTCCTCATTCTCACTACATTTCGCTCAAACCTGGAACTATATTTGAGTGAAACTATACTGAACTATATCGGACATACCATGTTTCCCAGCCCAAGCACTACCACTAAGTACTAAGTATTTGTGTGAAAAAGACCTTGTCAATGGCTGGCTGTACTTAGCTAAGAGTCTCAATACATCCTGATGCTAAGATTCAGTTTCCAACTAACTTTGCATACCTACAAAAAAACACACCAAATAAAAACCCTAAGCAGATCCAGCTCCCATTAAAATAAACTAAAAACAAAATATTAAAAATTAAACTTCTAACTGCAAAGGAAATGATCTCTCAGTCTTGGTTTCTCATACACCTCCGATAAAAAGTAAGCTGTAACAATTTACTCTTTAAATTTCTATTTTGTATTCACATATTTTTTACTTTCTCTTCAACAGTGCCTACTGAAGCCAAAACATTCAGTAATACAACTTAAAAAATCTTGCAAGGATATAATTTTCACTTCTCTTGTTTCTCTGTCCCTACAAAAAAATGTAACTGCCAATAGCCTGTGGCATTGCTTCCAAAATTCTGAGATACCATGCATCCATCATCCTACAATACACAGAATAAGCAGAGCCAGTAGAACTTAAAAGATATGGACGTATTAGTGTGATAAGCATTGGAAGACTACATATAATCCCAGCCACTCATGATAAATGCTGGCTGAAACAGAATTAGAATAGGCACAAATGAGGACAAGAGAATCATGCAGATTATCAAGTGCTCTTTTTGTAATGTCTGGGAAAGCTTAAACTGCTTTACTACACAGAGCACAAACTCAGGAGGAATACTGCTGTCATCTAAAAAATGGAGGGGTGAAAGGAGATGGGGAAATGAGTTGGTCAACATTGTCTCCTGCTTAGACAAAAACAACATGTAAATAAACTGACCTTAAGTACATTTAAGCTGAAGAGCGAGAGGTTCTGCTGCACATTAAAGCCCTACCTTCTTTAAGGAGAAAAGACTTGCTGGAATTAGGAAGGATACTGTATCATATGGTTATACAATACAAGGATGCCAAACTTGACAACTCATAAAACAACAATACATTCAACATTGTGTCTAGAGTGGCTTCTTACTTACAGAAGAAAATCTTTTTATGAAAAGCTTTGTATCATGTAAGCTTTTATCCCCATGTTAGTAATTTTCACTACCTTTGGAAAACCACTTTATTGTGTTTATAGCTGTATTTTGAAAGGCTTTTCCTTTTTCGAATTCTTCCTCAATGAACCCTGTGAAATCATTACTTTTTTCCTACAGCCATTTTAATGCTTTTGTCATCCATTTCCCCATTAGATCCAGGCTTAAGCTCCTCCCTCTCCTGTAGGAATTCAGCACTATAAACTACAAGACCAATCTGCCAAGATACAGATGCTCTGACAAACGTACTTACAGAGTTCAGCTCTTCAGTTATAGAAGTCCTAAGATAAAGGCTTTTTCCAGAGCAGAGAATACTTCAACAACACAGTTACAAAAAGCACATTCTTATGCAGTGCCATAGCTATTACAAACAAAATAATTCATCTATCCGTTTACATGAAAACTTAAAATTCTTAATGAAAGAAACTTTATAAATTTTCCAACTATGCAATTTGCAATGCAAATATAGGCATATTTTGCACGGAGAAGAAGTGAAGGGAACACAGAAGCCTTATTCTATGGCGTTTCCCAAATACTTTATCCCACCTATTTCTTCACTTACAGACGAAAGACTGATTCCTATAGCACCATACTACTGTGTGCAACAACTTTGCTTCCACACAGTACAGACAAATACGTCTGAAATAACTTGGGCCCTATTACCCAAACACAATGGTCTGCTTTTAAATTAAATTTTCACATAAGAAATAGGAACATCCTATCCTTCAGACTAAAGCTCATGAGATTTAAATTCAAAATCTTTGTAACCAGGTAAGATTAAGAGAATTTTGCCTTACTCAGATAAGGAACCTTATAAAAGTGATTCAGCATTTTAAAAGTGACTTCTGTAAAGGTCTGCATGCAACCATTTAGCAAATTTAAATGTGCACTTAAGTGTGAATAGTGATAGAAGAGACATAATTTAAAATACACCATAAAACAGATAGTTTTACATGAAAGACATAACCATTAGTGACAGACATTTATTTTAGATTTAAAGCATCTCAGAATATGGTGAAACAGAGAATAAAACAAACTTTCAAGTTGCTTAAGGAAGTAGTAGAAATACCTTACTGTCAAGCTTTAGCATAACACTTCCAAGTCCTCTGATGGGCCGTGGAGCAAGAGCTTCCTGACGCTCCTTCACAAAATTTTCAACCAGTTGCCACCAACTTTTGCAGTGGTTTGCCATGAAGTTCAAAACTCCAAAATGAACCACGAATTTTTTAAGTGCCCAAACTGTAACCACAAGAAGGAAATTTAGTATCACAGATTTCAGAGGAACACCACAAGACTACTTATTTATTCTATTCTGGAAGACCAATGAAAAAGAAAGGAAGAGACCCTTGAGTTTTATTTCCCATTAAAAACTTCTGGAATTTGCCAGTTTTAT
Source organism: Pyrgilauda ruficollis (assembly GCF_017590135.1). Taxonomy (NCBI): domain Eukaryota; kingdom Metazoa; phylum Chordata; class Aves; order Passeriformes; family Passeridae; genus Pyrgilauda; species Pyrgilauda ruficollis. Next base: position 1,455,596 of record NW_024509877.1, on the reverse strand, counting down.
TTCCCATTAAAAACTTCTGGAATTTGCCAGTGTTTTTAGTACTAATCTCCTCACTATCTCTGCGACTGTGCTTATCCACATGAAACTTAGATGACAGCACAAGAAAAGTGACAGCACACTACCCAAAAATGAAGCTCAGACTTGATCAAGGCCTGGGATAAGAAGGTGCCACTCCATGATTCCAGTACAGTGGATTTCTTCCATATCCACACACACACACCATGCCAAATGGCTCCATATAAAGTACCACAATCAGAACTTAACAGCACTTTACACATAAAAGAAAATCTTCAGCCTAAATTCTTGAGCTTTAGGCCTTCTAAGTTGTTAAAGTGTATCTTTGCTTCAAGAACTGACACCACATCATGCAGAATTTCACAGCAAAGCAGCATTCGTTTAAATCTTCTTTTGAAATATTACTGATAAAATTTTACTTTTAAATGTTAAAAAAAAAAGCTATTTGTGATTAGCATTTTATCTTGGCAATATAGGATACTGAACTTTCTATCACTATAAGTAACTTTACTTTTAATAAATCTTTTTTTTATTGTGACTATTCTCCACGCCATACATGAGCTCCAGAACAGCTGGCAGTACATCACTTCATCATCAAAAATTCACATCGTGTTTCTACTTGGAGACGTGTAAAATGGCATACATAGCCAAAAAGGTTAACTTTTACTGCCTACAGGGCATTTATCCAAGTTCCAGAAGAGCTTGCAAGCCACACGTGTAATGGTTTATATTCTTGTTTTGGAGAGCCAGTACAATCATTTTGCTGACATTTAGTTCACTTACCCTCTGGCACCACCATGTGGCAAATATGGGATTTAGTGTCTTGAAGAAACAGAATAATCCAATAATTTCTCTAATAAAATGAGTGGCAAAGATACAAAAAAGGAGAAAACACAGTGCAAGTGTCAGCACTGAACTTAAAGGCTGAAGTTTTGTATGATGAAATGCAGCTCATGGTCACAACACAAACTGCTGCTCAGCAAAGCCAGGCAGGCTTGCATTTTACAAGGTGAACAAGATCCTCAAATGGGGTTCTAACCTTCCACTGTTATTTCAGAGTAAGTGTTTACACAGTATCTTCTAAAATAAATGACTGTACACTCATTGCAAAGGAGGTGCTACAGACTGTAATCATATTAAGTTAAAAAGAGAAAGAGAAGAAAAGCTGAAGAAACTGTTATTTCTAACTGTTATTAGAAAGCATTGAGCAAAACAAGAAAAAGTCTGCACAATAACAAGTTCCAAACATCTGCAGGAAGCAGAAAATTACCTGAAAACAATTAAAAAAGAAAAAAAAAGACAGCAGAACAAGAAAGGAAGCAAATGAAAGATCTTAAAAAGAGACAATATCAGGATTTCCAGGCTCAAACAAATCCCTCAATAAAATGCTGCAAGTGTTCCACAATGTGGTTCATTACTTAGCTTTTCATTTCATAGCAATTCTTCCACCTTTTCATTTCATGGTGTAATTATGATATCATTTTCCCACCCTCTACACTAAGCAATTTTAAAAGACCATTTTATTCCAACTGAAGTATAAATGCATTCAAGGAAAAATGTTAATGGCACCAAGATGTTTCTAATAATCTAAATTCTACTTTCTATGAGTCTTCTTTACCAATGTAAGGAACTCTGGTGAAATTACACCTTTCTATTTAAGGTTTTGGGAAGGTTTTTGGTTTTTTTTACATACTAGAGGCATTCTCTTTAAGGTCTCACAAGTGCCTGAAGTTATTATTAGTCTCTTTAAACTTGAACCATTGCAAGGGAACTTGCTTTATTAGCCTTCCTATTTTCCTAGTATTTTTACTATTCCCTCTCTTTTAGCCATGCAAATTATCATCACTCACCTTCTGACCTTTAATGTAATCCACTGTTCTAAGTTTGGCTCTGTTCATCATTATACTGCCTATGTGTAATATCTTTCTGATGATTCAGTTATATGCCACGAAAAAGCACGTCATGGCCCACCGTCACTGCTAAGGCAACAAGTCACAAATATTCCCAAAAGCAATTTCTCTTTTGGCTTGAGTTTTTTGTTTCGGTAGTTATTTTAGACCTAATGACTGTCAGGAGCAGTATTCATCTGTCTCATTTAGATGTGTACTTTAATCTAAACTTGTGTGGCTCAAGCTTAAACCATTCACTTCTGTCTAGCTGTAGAACTGCTGCTCCCCTTTTTCCTCACATGTAGAGGTTTCTGAACAGTGGTTAAGTTACTCCTTGACTTTTCTGTAAACTAATCACGTAAACTCTGCTTCTAATAAGTCTAAAGTTTATTTTCTAATTGCTTTTTCACTCATGATTGCCATCTCCCATGACACCCAGACACCAAAACTGGGAAGTTCCTTCTCTAAGTAACTATACTGGAATGAAACAAAGGTCAAACCTCTCCCTGCTCTTACCCTGCATTCAGCTATTTATACGTCTTGCCATCACATTACCCTTTAGCTGCTGCTATAGTGCCACAGCCAAAGGTGCAGCTGTTCCTTTCTCCATGCCTCAGAGTTCACAGCCCTTCAAATCTTTAAGTGTGACCCCAAGTCACAAGTTCCAGATGGTTCACAGTAGCTTTGGGTACTGTGCACAGACCTCAAGGCTTTGGTAGCATGGTGGCCTCTGGGGGGGCCACCTCAGGAAGAGACCAGGGGTTGCCTCATCCCAGACACAGTTCCAGATGGCTCCACAACAGATCCATCACTGGGCAAAGCTGAGCTCATCAGGCTTCCGTGGAAAAGTATCTAAGGAAGGGCAGAAACCCTGGGCAGGGAGAAGAGGAATGAACACAGAAAAAGTGACTAGAGAGGAAAAAGGAACAGAGGGATGAAGAGAGGTAATGAAAAGGCCAGGGAAGCAGAAATGCTCTGCAGAGAAGCAGACACACCACTCAGAGGGTCCATGCTGGAGCAGGTACACCTCTTGAAGGTGGCCTAGGGATAAGGAAAATCCCGAACCCATACCATCCTAAAGGGAATGCAGCTCACGGATAAGCCCACATTAAAACACTGGTTTGGAGGGTATTTGGTCACTAGCTGGGGCCAACCCACCACTCTTCGTAAAAAAAGAAAATAGCTACACTCAGGTGGTAAATGCATTTTAAAATGCTAAAACCTAGCATTTCAACTGAAGTTTTGAGAAAATCCAAGTTTCTAAACTAGGAAATTCACTTTGTTTACAGTAGAAGGATGAGAAGAAATGCCTTCCAATTCATAGCAACTCACACATATACTCCTAGAATTCCCATTTTCCCTTTTCACTCCCACAAACGAGTAGAGAAAAAAGTGGCATCCAGTTCTAAAATAATATCTTTTGATAACTATCATAACTACTCCAATTCTGGCCAGACATATAGGAGAACAGATGCATATAGGTGTGAAGCAACACAGCTAATTAACCTCAGACCTAAAATTGGAACTAAATTTATCTTGTGACTCGTCCTCAGTGCCTACCAATCCATTTTTTACAGAAACTAAAAGTTAACATGAGCTCTTCTTCACTGCTGAATAACAACTAAAATATTCTTCATTTATAGGTGCAAAAATATGAAAGAACTGACATCAGGAGAAAGAAAAACCAACTGGTCTAAACCAGAAGTATTCTTACTATGCAAGGTATGGCACTACATTATTTAAGGTAACTATAGTAGTCAATAGACAAAGCAATTTAACAGAGCTGTCCACTACATGGTAATAGACAGGGCACATCAATCCTCCGTTTTGAGGCTACAGTTCATCTTGTCTTAACAAGTAATGAAAAAGCCTTTATTTAAAACTCATACAAGCCTACAAGCCTTTCTTCCTGTTTTATTTAACATGACACCAAACATTTCTAGTAATTGGATTATTACCTGCAAACGGCACTGGCAATAGCTGCACAATCCAAAAATTTAGCCAGATCTGAACAATGACAATGGCCCACACAAGAGTAACAAAGTAAATATCACTAGTTTTCTTTTTTCTAAGTAAAGATCCAATCTCAGTTCTTTGTCTGTTCCCAGAAGATGATGAAGAGGAGGTGCTGAAAGATGATGAAGCTCGTGGAGGTGGAGGCTGATCACTTTCTGCTGTTGATCCTAAAACAAACACATGCAAACAAAGAAATAGAAATTATCACATTAATATTCACCATATTCACCACAAAACAGAATATGTTCCCTATTCCCAAATTATCTCTTTTTTTATAGGGTGGGGATGAAGGAAGGGACAGTAGCAGAAGGCTGTGTTTTTGTTGTTTTGGGGTTGTTTTTTTTCTTTTAATTTCTCTGAAAGACTGAGACAGCCTTGGCACTGATCTGCCTTTTGAAAAGCTAGAACAAGGCTGTGTAAACTCTCCCACATCCTGCATTGCCATGCCAAGCAGTGCTGAAAGGAGGAGAGATGAAAAGTTGCTACAGCCTCTAAGAGGGCTCCTGTCACTGCAGGTAAATCACAAGCCAAATGTTCTATCAAAGAACCATAAGACCATGTAAAACACAAAATATAATTAACTTCTAGAAAAAATCTGAAGTCTTAAAATAAATCTTTCACTTCCCTTTACTTCAAGTACTCAAAAAGGAATCTTAGATTTGCTCAAAATTCACTTAAATAGAACAAAAAATATAGAGTATGCACTGAAGAGAAAGCTTGTATCTTACAACTGTCTCACTACTTTTCCAGATCACTCACAACACAAACATAGGAGCACTCACACTGTCATCCTAAATTCCTTGCTCTGTGCAACAAATATTAATAACATCAAGCACCAGTTAGTGGATAACAAATTTTGTCAGTCTCTCACTCATAAGTTAGCAAACAAGAAATTAAATTCAAAAATGTAAACTGATGTGTTAAAGACCTTATACATAAACAATAGTCTTTTCATGCAAAAATATTATGTTCAAATTAAAAATTTTGGATGCAGAACATGCCAATTTATTTATTTATTTGATCTTTCAGTTGCTGGATGACACCAAATCCATTTTCAGCCACTCTACATGAAACCTCTCCCTGAGAACACCAGTATTGACTTTTACTGAGGCTTTGTGCTGTTGTTCAAATGCACACATTTCCCACACATCACTACTTGAGGAAAGTAGCCATAGTGCAGGAACACACACACAGAAAAACCTGAAAAGGCACTCTGTGCTGAAACATAAAAGGCAATTTAATATGCTGGTACATACCACACAGCTGGTAAATGATGAACACAACTTTCACTGGACTTGTGCCACAGACACATCTTCTCCCATGAAGAAAAACTGCATAAAAACTGTACTACAGCATACTACATGCACAGCAGTCCAACAACTCCTGTTCCACACACACGTTTTTAGGTTTTAGTGTGTCACTAAAATCATTCCTAGCCTAAAGCATGACAGCTAAAATGTTCAAAAAGGCAAGACTCATTTGTCATACAGTAAGAGTAAGTAACAAACTGCATCCTCACACAGCAGATGAACACTTTTCTTTTTTTGCAGAAATCTGCACTGGCATTCTAGGTAAGAAGAACTACTTTTACAGCTTATGAACACATCCCTACCACACCAAAACAACAATCCAAATTCATTGATTCACCCAGCTGGGATTGACACTGAGATGATGACAGAAACATCAGATGGTTGCTGGTTATATATTTGGTGGAACTTCAGAATATTCGTGAAGAACCTATGGCATGCAACCTGAAAGAAGGAATTCTGCAAGCAGCTAAGCACAACAGAAGCTTCAGGTGGGGAGGTTCTTGGCAAATCAGTGCATATCTCCATGGGATGATGGCCAGCCCTACTATACAACTACAAACAACTTTTCGTAAGAGGAGAGAAAAAGTCACCTGTAAACAGAAATTTTCCTAAAAAGACAAAGTATTTTTGTCATACAGAAGAGGGTCAATGTTTCCCCTCTACTTCTCACTCAGTCCATATGTAATAAAGCAGAAGAGTACAAGTAGAAACAAATGGATGTGCTAAAGGAGCACAAATTTGAAAGAAGTATACCCATAATAAAAAATTTTCCCCTTCAATTTATTCAACACTTCTTACTGTTCTGCTCCAAAATTAATATAATCAACATAAGAAGTAATAATACAACAAGCAGAAACTCAAATATTAATCAAACAAAAGGAAGAACTCAAAGCAAAAACAGACTAATTAACTGAAGGCTATGCCTAAGATTAAAGTTATACAATATTTTTTTGCCCAAAACCTCCTTATTAGAGTCACCTTTAGGAAATAAAAAAGAACATTCATTCTTTTAGTAATGAAAAATTTGATTGGCGTATTTTTGCAATGAAGAATAATTTAATTAAATAACAGCAACAGTAATGTTAAAAGCAGTTACAATTTAACAGCCTTATTTCTTACAGTTTCCCTGTAAGCAGACTGTACACAGAACACAACAGAGGCAAGAGACGAGGGAGTAAAAAAGGAAAAGAAAGATAGAAGGAAAAAAAAAAAAAAGGAAAAAGTTCTAGGGGATCCCAAGGCAAGAAAGCTTTTTCAGAATGCAGTTCTCCAGCACTTTTAGCAAAATTAAATTGTCACTCCCAATGACACAGTATTCTCCTCATGACAAACACAGGCCTGCATCAGAAATGCCATTTAGATGACTCTTATAAACCAGTTCACAAAGCTGATCCACCCAGAAAAGAACCAAAATTGCGAATGAAAAAAGTCACCTTCTGCTGACAAGATATGCTCTGCAAAGCAACGTGTGAGTGCCTTGTCAACACAAACAGAAAAACAGAACTGTCAGTACAGTGATTTTGAGTAACATCAGTTTCTGTAAAATCCCATTTAGTGTGCTTCATGATATTTGGAAAGATGAAACCTGAAAAACACCTGTCTATCTTCCAACTAATGAGAGCATGACAGTCTAAACAGCTAGCACAATACTCAGGAAAAAATTCCAGCAAAATCAGAATGAATGGTACTTCTTTGAACAAGAAAAAAAGAGCAAAATTTCCAAGCTGTCTTATTAAGACCTGTTCTTTTCATTACACAGTATGTTCTCTGTCACATCAATTTCTTGCTGTCACAGAATTTTGAATTATCCTCGTCCCCAGGGAGAGAAGACAAAGAAACAGTAACATAAACAGAAAGGCAGGTGTCTGTATCTCTATGCAGGGCATAAGTTAGGAAAACAGTAATTTTATTACTATTAATGAAGAAATCCTCAGAACATTAGAATGAAGGTACTCCTTCATGAAGGACTACATCTTTCTGTAATGTCACGTGAAAAATATTTCTTATGCTTTTTTTCTAAGAAAACAAAGAAGGGAGGGCAAAAGAGAACCTGAGAATCGTTATTTCATTTAAGGATTTTAGTATCTATCATATTTGAAGCCAACAAGACAATACAATCTTCTCTACAAAGTACTGCAGTGGCACCTGCTTCAGAAATTGCAGACTTCTTCTTTGCTGTATACACTGGAAACTCTTGGAAGACCAGGAAGGACCACTTAGACCACATGAACTGGTACCATTAAACTCCTCGCCCCCAGTACTAAATACCAGTATTCAACAATAAAATACGGAAAAACATGAGTGTTCAGAAAAAAAATATAACATCAACAAAGCTTATACCCCCGTCATGGTCTTTTAATAAACAATTTTAAGCCTGGTTGTTCTGTAATGGATTTAATACAGTGTCAGGGAAACAAACAAAGCAGTAAGTTCTTAAGCTTGTATGTAAAACTTTTTGCTAAGAAAAAGAAAAAGTTCATTTTGTATAAGAAAAATGTTTCATCATCATTCACAAAAGATCCAAACCAAAGATGGCCAGAATTATGATTAATATATCACAGAACACTAATTTTTACCAGATTGTTGGAAAATTATTTTAACTGCTGTTAGGAGTTAAAAGAAAACTCCATGGGATTTTTTTTGTTTTGTGAAGGAAAACAAGAGAATTCACAAGACAAAAAGCCCTCATCTGGTTAGCTGTTTAAAGAGAAGTCAAAAAAATATAAAAGACACCTCTGAAAAAATGCTGTAGTTATCTCTCCTTGAAAATAGAAAGAAAACTGTCTTAAAGAAGTGAAAAAATAAGACCCGGTAAATTTTAAAAATAGCAATGAAAGAACACAACCACTTACATAGCCCATTTGTGGGCATCTGTTACTTTTCCAGATGTCAAAATTCATCTTAAAAAATTTTTTTCTCATTTCCAAAATTAAAGACTGGACACAGAAATACAGGAGAACTGTCACCATTATGCTCTGATTTCAAATTTCAGGACGTAATTCCACAGGCTTCTATGTTTATATTGATGATAGTCACATAAATTTTAGATTTAAAAATTAAGTTTTGAAAGTTCACATTCTTTCAAGTTGAATGATCTGTTTGGTTTGGTTTGCAGGAAATGGATGAAACTTTTCAATTTCCAGAGATCTCAGTAATAGCTTGATTTTCTACTATCACATTTCAAAAAAGACCTACCCAAAAAAAAAGATGGTACATTTTAAAATCATTGATGGATATCTAAACACTTTGTCTGAACTCTTTTAAGTCAATTGTCTCACACTAAGTGAAAGTATCATGTGACTCAAGCTACAAAGTCAAGTAAACTCATTGTATGAAGGACTTTTGAGCATGCCATATTTTAAGTGGTGCATTTTTTTCTCACTGCAATGTACACAAAAATTCCTCCAGTCTGTACCTGGTCTAGAAATCCAGCTATATAACATGTAACTGCCAACAAATCAAAAGGCTAGAAAAATTAAAATAATTAACCATGAAGAACAGGAAAAAAATCACACCTTTATTCTAACACCACAAAACAAGAAAAAATCCCTCTAATCAGTCTTCAACAGCCACATAAACTATCCTTTGCTAGACAGCTTTTATACTAGCATCTTCTTGACATTTTTTAAAAAGAGATAAACCTGATTCACAATTTGGACACCATTTTGGACAGAATGAAGAGGTTATGGACTATTTGAAATTTTATCTGAATTCCATCCATTTTCATGCCTTTAGAGCAAATTCAAATGTTTCTTACAGAGTATTCAGTCACCTGAGGGTTGGGAGGAATGTTCATTATTGGACTCATCTTCTGTCATTGAAATTGCCATGGCAATTGTTGAAGCAGCAATGGAAATCATCTGACCAGGAAGCTCTGCCCCTGTAAAATATATACATGCATGTAAGTAACAAAAAGCTTAAGCCTTAAAATATTTTATTTTGTGTTAGATATACACTGGAGCTGTCAGGCAGCAGAAAATATATCGATAGACACTGTTAGTGTTTAGTATGTATTATATGTAGTCAATATGATCAAACAGGAATGAGTGCTATTAATTTTAGTATTACAATGCACCTGCAGCCAAAACTCAAAACCCGTTATTTGCTTAGTGCTTCTCTTGACAATGAACTGGTACCAACCAAGACATTCACAGTTGCTGACAGTCTGATTATGAAAAAAATTTTATACCAGTTAATCAACTTTACTAACCAACTAAAACAGCCAGACAGGAAAAAGGTTTCCTTCATCAGGAATTTACGATGCCTTTGCTTTTTTCAAAACTGACTTGCAACAGGAAAAAAAACTATTCTTCTCAAAATCTAAACACAAAACATATTTTAAAAAAAATTATTTTAAAAACAAATGACTGGATATTGGAAACTTGCTGGATGGAGTTGTCTTGGTTTCTCTCATAGTATTACAGGAGCTACTAAACCCATATTGCTGATTTCTTTCAAAATTAGCCTCTGATTTCAAACATCTGGGCTACCTTCATGCCTGAAATTACATATTGAAATCCATAAACTCAAGGAATTTGGCCAATAATGAGTCACTACTTTACCATGGAAAAGAAACACCAGTCCATGACAATCATTTTCTGTAACAAATCCAAGATTCACTTCAGCATGAGTAAACCACTTTGAAACACACTAAACATCCTATAGTAAATTGTTGCAATCCGTATGCTATTGAATTTACAGGGATACAGTCCAGATTATTTCATTGGAGTGAATTTTTGCCTCCAACAGTAAAAGAAACAGTAGTCTTTTCCTTACCAGAAGACTCCTTTCCATTCTGCTGTTCATGCAACATGCCTACTGTCATCAGAAAAACTATAACCAGAAATACAGGAATTCTCCAGGAACCTGCCACAGAAGCTGAAAGATACAGTGTTGGGTTGTTTTGTTGTTTTTTTTTTTACAAGAAAAATTACACCATTAATAAACCCTACATTTAGCAAAACCAAGAAAGACAGCACAGCAACCAAAAAACAAAGAAGTCATAAAACAAAAGGCTTTCTGCATTAAATGAAGAATAGAGAACAAACATGAACAAGTTTCTCAATAAACAAAACACTTTGTTACTGTTCCTAACTTCAGTGACATTATGTTGATATAGAGAACCATTTTGAAAACAACATTCAAAATCATGTGAAAATACACAAAAAATTAAAACATTTTCCATAACAAAAAAAAGGTCATGTTTCCCCCAAAAATGTATATTTATGTTAGATCTCCACAGAATGGGATTTTTCTTGGATTTTGCCTGTTCAGCCTGTACTATCAGTAAATACAAGACTGTCAAAATCTAAGCAAATGCGAAGTCACTACATATAGCTTAAACCTCAGGGAAGCATCCGCATAGGGTCAGAACAACGCCTGAAACCTGCTGCTAAAGTAAAGTAAACCATGAGGTACACTGTGAAACCTTCTATCATGATAGTCTTCTATTAACTGCATGATTTTTCCACCATAAACTCTGATGTAAGAACATCTATTATATTAAAGGTGTAACATAAGTCTAAAAGATTACTATAATCTTACAGTTGTATTAACAGACTATATGGATTACTGGCAAATGTATTTTATACTGCTGATATCATCCTGATATGCTTGTTGACTACCGAGAGATTTTTTTTTTTTTTTTTTTTTGCTTCTGTTACTACTATTAAAACACATTTTGCAGCTTCAGCCTTGGTTAATGGCAGGCTTTCAATAAAATATTTCAAATGAGTGTCTAATGCCAGCCTCATATGACCCCAGCCTTTCCTCATTGTCAAGAAGTTCACATTGTCTGTGAACCAAATAAGGGGAAACCATGGGAAGTATGAAGGCATGAGGAGTGGAAGATGTTGCTCAGCATCTTGATGCCTTCCCATTCCCTACTCTAATGCTCCCTTCTGGACACATGCAGCCAGAATTACTGAGCAGACAAAACAGTTTGCATTTCAGTTAAGACTCTATTTACAGATTTAGCAGAAGAGTAAGTGAGGAGCTTTATTTACAGAAACCTGAGTTATCGTAATCATTTCTTGTTACTCACCTAAGTGAAAGAGTAGCATAATCCAGACAGGAACAGAGACTGCTTTTAAGTAACGTTCAGTGCTTATATTCCACTTGAATGAAACCATCAGCAGGTAACCAACTACCAGTGTCCATATCTTTAAGAAAAAGATACACATAGGTATGTTTACATATATCAAAAGAGAGCTCTTCTGTACTCATGTATGTGTGTACACTCATGCACACACCTATAACTGTCACAGAGAACTGAAGTCAGCTTGTAAGTCTTTAAGAAGCCCACATTTCAATTAATTATATGAGCTCATCAGCAGCACCTATGTGGCCACGCAGAGACAGAGCTGGCCAGCACAGCATGCTGCACTCATCCCAGCATGGAGCAGTTTGCCAGCTCCTGTGTTTTCAGTCCAATGAGACAAAAGAGAGCTTAAGCCAAAGAAGCCATTAGGAAGCACAACAAAAACTGCTGTTCCTCAGTGGTGCCGGTTCACAAAACAGATGCCTTTATAGGACATGTAGTTTTTTTGGTTTTTTAACTAAAAAAAACCAAGGACAGGAAGACATCAATGACAACTTGGGTTTGCTGCTTCTAACACCTTCTACTACTCTACTCATGAGATAAATCGCAACACAGATTTGGAGTTAAGAATCTTGAGATGATGTATTTGAGCTAAAAAGAAAGAAGAAGGAAGCAGGAAGAGGTAACGGGAGGTGAAAAACTCTTACTCAGGAGAGGATGTGAAATAAAAGAAGTACAAAAACCTGTAAAAATTAAAACCCAATGTTTCATTCTTAAAATAAATAACTAAAGATATTTCTGGCTGAAATTCAATGAACATTCCCTATCTATTACCAGTTAATTACACCTTCAAATTTACACTTATAAATCGATAAATTCCAATGAAGTTTAAACAGAATTTCTATTAAGAGCACTTGCTGAATCAGACATCACTGTAAGAAGTAAGAATGCACAGGCAGAGACACAAAACAAGTAATTAGGAAGAACACACCAGAGGAGTTTTCACCTCTATTCTGCACTACACAACTCATGTTGAAAACAGAACAGTCTTTGTGAAAAGTATGTTTGAGTGACTACTGCCACATATCTAATTGGTGGAGAGGAAATCTTAGCTGTACTGAATTGAGCAGACAAGCAGTGAGTGATGTCCCTGATAATTTCAGAGGGAATAATCGCACATACAAGGTAATTTAAAATCACTTAAGATATGTGAATAAAGGTATACCTGCCCTTTGCACACTAATGCTTCTCATCTAAGCAGATCACTCCAACTTTTCACTTATTTCTAGTTTTGCATCAACAGAGTTCCATAATGCCTATGGCCAAGTGCAGACTCAAAATAAATGTCTAAAACTAATACAATCCATGGACATCAAGACTGAAGTCACAAACAAACAAAAATTCTTAGCAGAAATGCACAGTAGCACTCCTTTAATAGGTTGAAATATAAATTCACTCATAAGGCACTTCACAGCACAGCTCTAATTGCAAGAAATAACTCATCACAAAGATACTATCCTACTCCCTAACATCAGCCATACAGCATCTTTGTACAACGAATGTTCCAGTTCCAACCAATTTTCTCTTTAGCTTTTAAATTTAATGATAAATTACAAACAGGAGACTCAGTACGTTCAGTAATTTAAACTTTCTGTTTAAAAACAAGTACAAGGCTAACAGGGTGTAAGCCTATGTTTAACAGCAAACAAAGCAAAACACACCGCACTGGTTTTATCCATGCATGTAGCTGAACATCATAGGGCTTAGATATTTAATAATTTTTTTTTGTGTGTTTGAAGTTAAAATAATTAATCAGTTATCATTTCTAAAAGCTTAACAAATGATCCAAGTTAAGTCTTTATTTCTACTGAATAGAGAGAAATCACTTACTTAATCGCTTACTTACTTTAAATAAAGCAGTCACCCTTTTTCAGAGATCAAACAATAACCTTCCTGAAGCTCTGTAAAAAGAACTGTGTAGTCAACTGACTGGGGCAAGAAGTTTAATTTCAGTGACACCATGGAATAATCAGCTCTTTATTGGTAAATATTATGGCCAAGCACATCCCTAGACTGCAAGAACCAGTGCACAGGAACTAGGATAGCCTACTTCCAACAGTTCATAGCTGAAAGCAACTGACAAGGCAAATTAATTTAAATTGACGTGGACTAGGATTTCATCCCATACTGACTTGGCAACAGTGTACTTTCTTTTTGGTTTAACCCTTTAAAAGTGTGTTACATAATCCTTCCCATTGTTTTTCTGGATGGTCTCCAAAAGTTTTGGCATGAAAAGCATGGAGAATATTAATAGCTTCTCTGCTATTATATGCCATTCTCAAGAACTGACATAATTGAAACAAAGAATGAAAGACTGCCTACTTTCACTAAAATGAAGCTACTGCAATTATTGCACTGAAACTGTAATTGATAAGGCTCCTAAGACAAAATGCCTATAAATTTAAGTTTTAAGAGTGTACAGCTAGCACATACACTTCAGATTTTGCAGAATGTATTAGCTATCACCAACTACTTATCAAGCTGAAATCAGCTGCAGATGCCTAACTTTCACAACATATTCTGAGATTTTTAAATCACTCCTCAATCACAATTAACAGGCATTCACAACTTCCATATACTGCAACTTTGGGATAGTTTAATCCAGCAAGCTGCTCTTCTTCCTTCCTTTGCCTACCTTAACAGACAGCCAAGACCTCATTTTTCACATCTCCTCTGCATTTTGTAGCATCTCTCACAAACTGAAGTAAGTATTGCTTTGCCTTTAGACACGTAAAACTGCCCACTTTTCTTAATAAATAGTGCTAAGACTGCAGAGTAACTTCTTGGATTTTAGCATCCATTTCTGTGTTAAAGTGGTAAATTTAAGAGGCAGATTTAGCAATGCCTAAGGCAACTGTGAAGGGCTTTAGTCCTCATTAAATTGCCAACTAGAACCAAAACAACACCATAGAAAGATGCAGCTTTTTTGTTAAACTCAAGCACCCGCTTCAGTGATTTTTCTTTGAAATTTCAGTGCTGGAAAGTCAAGGAGTTATCAGCATGAACTATCACCAACATTATTGAAAGTTTGTTTCTCCTTACTGTTGTAGAAATTGAAGGATTTGAAAAACGGAGCCACTCTTTTGGCTTTGACCTCATTTTTCAAGAACAAATCTTACTACTCAACTTTTGACAAGGTTTATACTGATTTATGTTGGAGAGTAAAACTTTTTATTCACACCGTTCCCTCCCCTTTTTCCTATCAACAAGTTAACCTCTACGGGGAAGCTTTTGCAGATGAGCGCATTCAATAGCTCACTGCTACTGAAAGTGGCAATTCATTATCTCCTACTGCCAGCTGGGCAGTCCCACCTCTTCTGCACAACAGCTTCAACAATCATCCAGCCAGCTCAAGATCCTCAGAAAAAACTACCTGTAATTCAGTTATAGCAAAATAAGCTCACAGAAGCATGGCAGGCACCAACAACAGGGCAACAGAAGCATATGTCAGAAGTGCAATAAGCAAGAAGAGCTTCTCACTGCAAAGCTGTTGGAATGATTTAGTCTTCCTTGGAATGCTGCCCCAACACCTCAACATCCAGCAGCAAATGCATTTGCCTTTCCTTCTCAGGCACACGTGGTTGCGACAGCCTGGTCACAGAGAGAAAGCCAGATAAACTTTCCCAGGAATTGTTCTGGGAAAAAATGTGAGAAGCTCAGAAAAAAGAATTAAAACAATTCTTACTCAATGCTCTGCAGCTGATGTTTTGAACAGTTGTTTCTCATTAGATGTTTACCAAAGGGTGATTTCTAAATCAGCCAATGGTGACAGTGTTTTGATTACATGACCAATCAGGTTCACCTGTTCAGAACCGTGTATAAAAAGAATGGGCTTCCTAATAAAATTATTATTAGCCTTCTGGAGACCTAGAGTCTATGTGTCACTCATCCATCCGTCCCTGACTCAAGGGTGACAGGCACAGGGTATGACTTTTGGGATGGTCCTGTGCAGGGCCAGGAGTGGGACTTCAGTGCTCCTTCTGGGTCCCTTCCAAATCAGGATATTCCATGATTCTGTGAATCACCCCACAAGTACACACAACAGTGAAGATTGAGAAGATGAAACAACAGTTAATTCTTCTGATATATGCTCTGCCAGCCTGCCAAAATTTTTCAGTTTTCAACAAATCACCACCCAGAAAACTGAGAGTCTGTACTCCTTCCTTCTCTTATTGTAGCTCCACCCTCTCCCCTGGCCACTTAAAAATTATGTTTCCTCCCTGGCTTCTCATTCCCACTTGGAAATCATACAGCAAGGTTTTTAAGAGTTTGGTTTAAGTTTTGGTTTGTTTAGGGGGTTTTAACTGAGCTTTACATTTTAAAATGTTTGATAGATCTACAGATCTAATTCAAATTGCTTTCTATTTTCCAGTCTCAGTTTTCTGAAAAAGAAAAAAAAAAAAAAATAGAAGGCCAAACTACCTCATCAGGTCCCTTTAATATTTGAAAAGAAAATTTTCATTTGGAAGTGGAGTTTTTAATTAGTTTTTCTCAAAATCAAAATAATTTAAAAGGTTTACCAAACATTAACACAGCACTTTTGCAAACTTTTAAAACAGCGCTGCACAGCAAAGATGGTTTAAAGAGCTGATCTTATGACACCAGTTCACTATTTCTACATCTCCATCCTCAGTGGTGACATAGGCTGACAAAGGAAAATGAACCTACCACAAAAACTGAGCAGAACAGTGTTGGACTTGAAAAATGAAGCCACACAAGGCATTAAATGGACTGCTAAAAGCCAAACTGTGTTTGCCTTCAAAAACAAAAATCTGTTTTCTTTATCTGCCTGTTCATTTGAAAATGATTTTCTAAACAACATAAAGGATAATAAGGAGGCAGGTGACAAATTATGAAGATGTCATTTTGACTCCAGTTTTCAGAACCAAAATTAACTTACTGTAGCTTCAGCGCACTTTCATTAGTACACACATCCCGTAATGCGCAGAGTAAGTGTGTAACTGCCTGTCCTTTAGTAAGGAGATAGCCTTTATCAAACAGTCGAAAACACCCAAACTCCAGCTAATCACACATGTAAGACTATTTTTCACATCAGAGCAAAGACAAGCACCTTCTCCCTTTGCTTAAGAAGCCTTCATTCACCTAAAGCAGGTTCCAAGTGGACACAAGTAAGTTATTCCTTGTCCCAAATGCAAAGGACTGGAACAGTGGGCCCGTTCTGTTTCTTCTAAAACCCCCAAATGTGAAACATATGTATGCTGGTATTTCTGGCATTAAAAAAACACAGACTACTAAACCACATGAAACAGAAACATGGTGTTTAGTGAGATCATCCCCTTCTGAATGGATGAAAGTATGAACTTAGACCTAGAACCCTGGGGCAGGAGGGAACTGACCATCAAAATCTACTCTGCCACACATGGCCTGAAAAATATTTTCCATGTGTCCAGCAACATTTCCTACACCGAATTTAAGAAAAAAAAAAAATCTAAGATATCCAGAAGACTGAAGCAATGGATGTTGAGAATACTTCTCCTTTAGTTCACTTTTCCTGTCTTAATACAAAAGTTACTTATGAGAAACTAGTAACAAAAATGCTATTCAGAAATGAAATATATTAAGATTCTCTTGCAAAAAGAGGTTTCCCAGAGCACATCAAATTCTTTCCCTGCAGACATAGCACCACTCCTCTGACATACTTCATGGTAACACTTTTGCAAGAGATGGCTCCTCAACATACACCATTTCTTCACTTTCTTCTTTTATTATATAGAGCACAATTAAAATTTTGCTGGACAGTTCCATAATGATCATTCCTTTCAGAGGTGCTGGAAAAAGAAACATCATTGTGTTCAACCAGTACATATAAATACCAGTAAACAGCTAATATAATGTAGTATATATCATTAGGCTTTAGGCTACTGCCAGCTTTGAGGCTGTACTTCCTGCACATAAACCAGAACAAGATCCTCGGCTTCTCCAAGAAAGGTATCTCACTGCAAGCTCTTCCAAAACTAAGGGTGGGTGTGGAAGGGAAAAACAACAGTAGAAACACTATCAACATCCCAGACTTTTCCTGGCTCTACCCATCTCGTTTTTAAACAAACCACATGTGGTCTCTACAGTTTATCTCTACCACACAAAGTTGTGAAAACATACCAAAATCTGTGGTTTTGGTAAGATGTGTTCACAGTCAGCACTTGGCTGTATCATTTATAAGCCAGGATAATAAACAGCAGAAAGAATACTTAAGAGCTTGTTCAGGCATTTATTTTGGTTTGGGTTTTTTTTAAGGTGGGCAAGTTTTAGAAACCTGCAAGCCTGCTCTAAGAAGAAAGGGAAGGAAAAAAAAGCCCACCTATGCTAAACCCTCAAAGAAATACCAGTTGTAGGCACATTAAAAATCAGAAGTGTGCCCTTTTCTTTAATAGAAGAGAAACTGGCCCATCAGGTGAACTCAACAAAACACAGATGCTTTTTTGCCCCTACAGGTGATATTCAATAGGACCGTGGAAGCCAAACACCTCAGAGCATGAAGAATGCTTGGAGAATTTCAGTCTGTAAGGACTGCTGGGGGAGTGACCTTTAGGGCAACACAAATGGAAGTTTCCCTGGTGGATGTCTTGCACAGAATCCCTGATGGGGAGCAGACAGTACACCATCCAAAAGAGGCAGCATGTACTCTGACAATATTCCAATACAGCAGTCACGGCAACGATGGGAATCGTGTTTCCAGATCTGCCCAGAAGCCTGGTGAGGATGATTGATTAAGTGCTCTAACCGCATGGAAACTCCCCAGAACAACACGAGTTGGACCTCATACAATCAGAGATATAAAAATACACTGACACACGCATGTGACTACACTGTTGTGAGCCTGCAATAATCTGTGACAAACCAAGGAAGAAAGACTGGCCAGAGAGAAAGATTTTGACAGCCCTATAATCAAGTTCACTACAGAGAATTCTGCTCATTATGATTACATCAAATTTAATTTACCAAGATGAACCTCGGAGCCAACACAGAGCAGCTGTATAATTCTTTACATCTGCTGGGATCTACAAACTAACTGTTTCCCAAATAAATACACGTAAATTCTTCTAAAAAAAAAAAAAAAAAAAAGACAAAAATATAATGAATAGCTGGAATTGGATATATATTAACTTAACGATAAAACATCAACCTGAAGTAGTTTAAACTCTTTCCACAAAGCAAAAGAATTTGGTTTTTAGATACAGTGCTGGACACAGGCATAGCTCCTGCAAAACTAGCGAAACTGCTGCAGCCCAAAAGCATGTAGGACTATATTCAGTCCACTATGGGACAAACTCCCATCCTTTCCAAGAAAAAAAACATAGAGAAAAACATTCCCCTTCCCTATTATATGGAACTGCTGTTTGTGCACGGCCCTCCACATAAGAATTCTGCAAATAACCAAGAGAAGGTTAGGACAAGAAACTCATCTGGAATTTTTAAGCAGCCTCCAATTTAAGGCCCAGCAGCCAACTGCATTTTTTGAGCAAGCTTCTTCGAAGATTATAAATTCTGAAGGAAAAGGAGACCATGGGAGCACAAGACATACTTGTAGACTAGCCTAAGATCTTGAACTTGTTCAAATGCAGTGTTTTGCAATCAGCTCTCAAACAATCCAGTCATGGAGGTACCCAAATTCCTGAACTGCCGGTTTGACTTAAGAGCCACTGATGGGAACACAGGCACTTCTGAATCTTGACTCATCAGTGCCATGAATGGCTTTGCCAGATTTGAGGACAGCAGGACAGGAAAGCTCTTCAACATATTTGGTGCCAAGATACACCTTACCATGTCATTGTCGCATGCAATTACTGCATTTGAAGAACTTTTTTTCTAGAACTTAAGTGGAGAATTTCTGTCTCAGTATCATGGCCTAGTAGATATGTTCATAAAAATACCTTTAGTTAGAGAATAATAAATCAGTATTCCATATCCCCATAATTCTAATGATAGCCATCCACTCACTTCTCTAGCACAGGAGAGAGAATCAGAAAGGGAGAAGACAACTACGCATACAGAAAGAACCATGGAGGATTCAGAGCCCAGAGAAGAACACTCATAATATCCCAAATTCCTGTGCAGCTAACAAGCAGAACATATGCATGCAAATAGAGTTCTGCAATATAACACGGCAATTAAAGGGCTTTTAAAGTGCTTAACTGAAGTTAAAACCGACACTATTAACTGATCCAGCTCAGGGCTCCTCAGCAGCATGGATAAAATTAAATTATCCTGCTACAGCTCTGAGATAATACACATCAAGCACTGCAAAATTAAAAAAAAACTGGACTAAGAAAACACTGCAAAGTGTACAGACGATACCAGACCGAGCTGCACTTATTTACAAAGGAAAGCCCACAATTTTTTTCTCCTGTAAGGCCCTAGAAAGAGACACAGACAGCTTGCTTAGAAAGCAACAGGTTTGCTTAAGGAACTCTGTGATCAATTACCTTGACACAAAACCAAAATTTTCCCAAGTAACTCAGGTCTGAAGAGTTCTGGAAGCTTACTATGTTTTGTATAGTTAAAATCCTACCACAGTTCAATGAACACAAGTGTTAAAACAGAAACACCAGCGCCAACCAGAAGGATCAGAGCCTGCTAAACAAGGCTGCACTGAGGAGGCACAGACATCCAGCAGTGCATTACAGCCATAGTTAAAAGCTTCAGTAAGTGTGGCTTGCTTCAGTACCCTTATATTTACACAGCATTAGGTATGGCTTAATTAAGAAACTTTTAATAAAAGCCTGGACTTAGCCAGGTCAGTTAGTGCAGCAATATTAGAGATTTGTTAAAAATAAGACAAAGAGGTCAGTGCAAAGTTCTTAAACAAAATCTTAAGCCTACCAAGCAAATTGTGTGGCAGTAAGTCAAAGCCTCCCACTAGTACCAGGCCATGCTTTAGTTCTGTTACTACTCAGCTGAAAGTAAACATGGTAGTATCTTGCCTCTTCACAAACAGAGAATGTATCTCTGTCTACTCAGTCCTATTATACTTCTGAGGACAAAACAGACCAGAAACACGTCCTCTGACATCTTCCAGGACCAAATAAAGTCAAGAAAATCTTTTCCTCCAGTGTTTACTTTCAAGAGGCTAAACACATTCTCCTGTGCATTCTATTCACACTAGAGGCAGTCTGTCAAAATATTCTCTGTCAGGCCATTCAGGAGCACTGTTACCTAGGGAAAGGGCATACTTTGTTTAAAAAATAGAGCAGCTTTTGAAAAGTCTTGGACACTAAGAAATCTGAGCATGCCAGTTGTACATCAGTATTTAACAGAAGTACAACTTACCGATCTGATCTTTCACATACCCATTTGCTTCTGATACTTTTTGTATTTTCAGTTACAACTAACCAAGTGTAAAAGAGTTCTGCCAGAAGTTCTAACTACGCTACCTACTGAACAGAACACAGGGAAAATCAGTCTCCCAGAATTTGTTACCAGCAGTAACATCTGTAAGTTAAACAGCTTTACTTTTTAACGTTCATATTGCGTTTACACTGTTTGATACGCTAGGAAGAAAACCCTACACAGTTCGCTGAGAAACAAGCCTTAAGGCGCCTTCCCCCATCCCGGGTCACTCGGGGGGCCGCGCTGCTATTTCGCAACACTTTAACACACACCTTAGAACTCAACAAGCCTCGATGTTTACCCAAGAACTCGCCTGAATCACCTCTGACTTAACAGCATCTCCAGAAGCGGGGCACGCCTAAAGCCCGGCCGCGGAACGCCGACACTCACTCACTCACCCACTGGCTGCTGAAGTAGTCGAGCCCCTGGCAGATGATGCGGGCGGCCTGTGCCAGCAGCACCTGCACGCCCAGGGAGCTGCCCAGGCAGTACAGCCCGTAGAGCAGCGGGCCGCCGGCGCCCAGCAGCAGCAGGAGCCGCCGCCGCCGCAGCACCTGCTCGCCCAGCGCCTCCACGCCGTAGTTGGCGAAGCAGATGGGCAGGAGGAGGGCGGCCAGCAGCACCGGGGTGCGGGAGCGGTGCAGGCGGCCCAGCCAGCGCCGCCCCAGCGCCGTCAGCGAGGTCTTGAAGGGGTGCAGGAAGGTTCCGCAGAGCACGGCCCAGAGCAGCGGCCGCAGGAACGCCTCCAGGATGAAGTACACGAGGACGGCGGCGCCGCAACACAGCCCCGCAAACAGCAGCGCCCCGGTGTTGTAGAAGGCCTGCTTGATCGGCTTCTCCAGCCGCGGCAGCGACATTCCCGCCGCCCCACCCTGGCCGCCCAGCGGCAGCCGAGGCATGGCCGCGCCCGCGCCGGGGGAGCCGCCCGCCCGCCGCTCCCGCACCGGCGAGCCCGGAGGGGCCGCGGCGGGACCCGCGTCCGGAGCTGCGGCGGGACCGGCGTCGGGAGCCGCGGGCTCTGCGCTGTCAGCCATGGCGGGCACGGGCACGGCCGCCGCTGGCGGGCGCGGAGCGGGGCCGAGACTGCCCGGGCGGTCGTGCCCGAGGGCGCGCAGGGGCCCTGGGCTGTAGTGCCGCCGCCGCGCGGCTCCGGGCGTGCGCCCAGCCCGGCGGGAAAGGGGCGGTGCCGGCCGGGAAGCGAGCTGGGAAATGTAGTTCTGCTCCGGGAGAGCGGCGGCCGCGCTCCCTCCGGCCGGCAGGACCTGCGGGGCTGTGCCCGGTCCCTGAGCCTCCCCGAGCGCCGGGCGAGGCTGCCCAGCGCCTTCGTGGCGTCCGCTGAAGAAGGCGGCCAAAGGCTGGGCCGTGGAAGAGCCCAGCAGCTTGCGGCGCAACCTCATCCCCGTCCCAGAAGTGCAGCCCTGTCCTGCTTGGCTGAACACTCTGCTCTCCCTACTGCTGCTCCAGTCTCGGGGAGCAGAACGAATTCGGAGATCTGGAGTGTTATTGCATGGTGGAGAGCAAGACTGGTTAGACCAGCTGGAGGATTTTGTCTCGTCTGAACATGTTCTGGGAACAAACTGTTTAACGAGGAAGCATCTGCTCTTTTACTGGCAGTCAGGCCCACTGAAGAAGCAGTTGTGCTGTGTGGTTTTTTAGACCTGACGTTTATGACACTGTACCATCAAATGCTATTTGCAAATAATCTGGAGAGGAGCTAACTTCCCGCAGCTGGCATACACCAAACACCTGAGTGCAGGCATGAAGGCAACTGCCTACATTTTGCAGGTGGTCTAAATGCATCTGTAATAAATTCACATTGTCTGAGCAAGTTTTGCAGGGGTCAAAAGCCATGGCATTTGAACTAGCTCAGTGCTGGCACTGTGCTACTCAGTTTTCCTTAAGACAACCCTTCAGAAGGTACTAAAGCTATAGGTAATGCTGCCATAAAAACCTCAGAGGGACCTTCCCCTTTTCAAGGAGGTAGAGCTTATCATAATAATAATAAAGAGATCACATGCCACTGAACATATAAAAAGTACATAGATATAAAAAAAATAGGAAAATAATCAAATTCCTGTATTTTTTAGAATTTACATGCAAGTTTAACCTTATGTAACTTCATGTTAGATTGCAGTCCACAAGGACTTTAGTGGAGCATTTCTTGCATGACTGATATGTTAAAAAGCTGAAATTATCCTGAGCACCACTGTCTTTAACTTGTAAAGTGGGAATACACCTATTCATACCTAGCTTTTAAATGCAGAGCAATACCAAGACAATGCCTAGATGTGACCTGTCCCTATCATAATACCAAGGGTGAAAGGTAGAGGTTTTTCCACACCCTTCCTGTGACTGTGTTGCATCCTGAAGCTGTAGGTGGGACTGGGCCTGAGCCAGTTTTTGAGGTTTGGCACTGCAGTCCTGACTTGTCCCTGCAAAGCCTTTCCTGCCAGTTACACAGTTCACACTTGTAAAGGTTCCTCTGAGCTCCTGCAGCTCCTTGTTTTCCCTTTGCTGTGTAGATCACGTGTAGGTTCAACAAAGTACTTTAATTTTATGCCATGAAAGCACTTACAAACCTACAGGCACTTTGTTTGATCCTGATGAGGCATTACAAGCAGTTGTCCATACAAGAAGCTTTTATTGAACCTTAAACTGATACTGTCACTCACAGCTCTTTGATCAGATAGATCTGCCTCCTGGCAGGGTGCTGAAATAGGTAACAAGAATGCATCATTACCTGAACTTTTCTCTTTAGTTCAGAAGCCAAACTCTAATTGCTCATTACAATACCTTTATTGCATTGAAGTTCAATTAGCAAGTGTCAATTAAGATTTACACAGGGGGAGAGCAGAGAGTTCTAATCCTTCTGCTAGCTAAACAGCGATGCCAGCAAATCAAATCTTCATAGGCACATCTTTTTATTCCTTTGATTTTTCTTAACAGACTCAGTCAGCCATGTTCTGCAGGAACAGAAATTAATGCCACCTCCTTGACTTCAGTGAAGCTATAAATGTTGTTTTACGTAAGCCAAGGATCTGGTCCCTACTGTTTAAGACCTTACCTTTCCAATTATGTTTTTCACTCTCCATTATAACCAATTAAACATATTAGAAAGGGGAAAATACCCCAACAATACAATAAAATAAAGATTTCTAATTCATGTGAATGAATTCTAATTTCATTCACCACAACAGGATCACTTAAGAACAAAGACATGACCCACAAGCGTCAGAAAACAATCTCTAAATCCTTGACAGCTGAGGGGAGGATGTGTGATCTTCACAAGTCACAGCCCAGCATCTAAAGCTTAACTCCATAACAGATTTTAAATAGCAACTTAACAGCTGGTTTTGCCTAAGATTTGAAATGGTAAGAGATTTTAGATTAGATGCCCATAACTTTCACAGATACATTTGATTTAGGCATTTTTATGGTCAAAGATAAGTAGCACACCTCAGGCTCCTATACTGCTAGAAATTCTACAACAATCTCTTTGATTGTATTTTTTCCTATTAGGAATTCTTCAAGGGAAAAGAGGGTAGCAAAGGAACGCTTTCACATCAGCGGAGAAAATACGTATGCACCTAAAAGTGCATGTGATAAGTACTGACAGTCTTTGGTGCTCTCCTGTGTAGAGGGAAGTATAAAATCAGGTATTAATCAGTAAAAGAAAAACTTGTAACTTCTGTCTGCTTCTGCCCTAGCACCCACGATTTGGTGCTCTGAACTGACACCTTTTGTGTTCTGTTCAAGAGGTCAGAGACACCCCTAGCTCTTTATTCACTCGATGTGCAGTCAACACAGACCAAAGTTCCAAGCTGTCTTACACATGATACTAAAACACTGGGTGCTGAGGCAGCCACAAAGCAGAGGAGATAGACAATGCCAGCAACTGCAAGTTAATCATTATTTACAAACAAAATAACCACATGGAGCTATGAAATAAGTCAGGAACAAAGCCACAAGGTGTCAGCACTGGCCTGTGTATTTAGAAAATAACTATCCCTGCGTGAGAGACTTTATTTGTTTTAACCTGAGTTACTGAGCATTTGCAAACATTCAGTAGAAGTTAATCTCACTTCATAAATTCACTTTGGTTTAATGACAAAGTAATACCATCTTCAGATCAATGAAAAATACTTAATGTAAACTATTATAGTTTCACTAGTACCAGAAGCAAAGAAAAAAAAATGTTAAAGTCAATGATTTAAGATACAACCTTTGCATCTTCAGGTCGTCTGCATATGCCTTTGTATTTTGGGCTAATTAAAAATTTATTCTTTTATGCTGCTCAGCTGCTAAGATGAGAAGGCTTCAAATGTAATTTACAAAATATTGGTGAAAATAAAATGAAAACCAATCCTTGGGAACACCATGTTTGATTGCACCCAGTGATTATAGCCTGACTTTACTGCAGAAACAACTTTGTTCAACATCTGAGTTAAAGTGTACAAAATTATCAGCAGAGTGACTCTTGTATGATTCACACAGAAGACTGAATCTTGTTCAGTTAACAACGGGAACAAAACGCATGGTTGTAAGGCAGAGTAGTCAATAGCACCGACACAAAAGCGTTAAATCACTGGAAAAAACATGCAAAACAGCACCAGTAGGTGGATGGACAAAATCCAGTGCACTATGTTTCATGGTTATCCCACGTGATAGCTGTGTGCACAGAACAAGAGCTGGATATACAGAGATCTGAGTAACAGAGGAAAGTTTGGGATTCAAGTTTGTGACAAATTCCTCATCAGTTTGTCAGCAGTCATATAATGAAAGACAAACAGAATATAATTTAAATCTATTTGGTACATGTAATGCCTCTACTGAACATGATGCCTTGGACAGTGCACGAGTAGCTGCCACACACAAGATCCATCCTTTCTTGCAGCCTGCAGCTACAGGCTTGCAATAATACTGCACACACAACAAACAGACCACACGGTGTAAAAGCAATACAATTATTGTTGCCCTGGGCCAACTCTTCTTCCCAGTCCAACAGTAAGGAGCTAAAAAACCTGAGAGATCTCAGAAATTGAAGCATCCCTGTTTGAGAGACTTCTACAGCTGCTTTTGCTTGCTGAGTATTATGGCACTTCCTCTTCTCTGTTGCCAATTTCTAATATAGTTTCATTTTCTTCTTTTCTGCAAAAGCCTGTTCTGGCTGCTTCAGAGGCCATTCTGGCCAAGGAACAGGGCAGTGATGATAAACACCAAATTTGTAATATTGCAACTTGATCATATTTGTATCAAATAGTTACAAAAACACAGCACAGAGGTCACCACAGGAACCTCTTAAATTCTACATACTTACAGCAATTGACAATGTGGTTAATACTTTGCTAAAATAGAAATTATCACATTTACTTACAGATCCACTGTGATACACATGGTGAAAAAAAAAAAAACAAGGCAGTCTTCTCACATCTGTTAATTCACTAATGACCAGCCTCACTGACTTAAATGGAATTAGTCAGGCTAATAAATTCAAGACCATGGCATGGGAAGGAATTATTAACATAGGCAGCGCAGAGACTTCTTTAACCTCATGGAGACTTTTTTCCCCCCTTTATAAATGTCATACCACACATTTTCTTAGACTAAAAAGGCATTTATTGCAACAGTTTTATAAATATCATTGTCTGTCACTGTCAAATAGCTAACAAGGCTCACTTGAACACCAACATTTAGTATAAAACAGATGTTACAAAGCGATACTTTAGGGCATGCACTGATTGTAAAGTAGTCCCATAGGTCACTGTAATTTCATTATCTATTCATTCAGTGTTATTTTTGCTGAAAAGACTAGAGCACAAAGGAGTTTGGCAAATTCTTCTGGACTACAAAACCTCCATTCTGCACTCCTACCCAACCAAATGCTCATTGACTTCACATGGCTGCTGGGTATTGGCATACAGAATGAAGCCTGGCATAGAGAATGCAGAACACCACTTAACACTATAGTTACAAGTTTCTTATTTGTATGTTTATCTGTATATTAGTCTTGACAAAGAACTGAATGAATTCAAAAGGTAGAGATGGCATTTCAGGTTCAACGGTTACACATAATGTAATAAGAAACAAGTGGCAAGAGTTCACACAGTTATGACAGCCTGCTTATTTGCAAGGAGGTTAAAGCAAACCAGACCTCAGGATATATAAATCAGAAATACCAAGATATATCAGGCATAAGTTATAACCTAAACAGAACTCAACATGCTAATGAAATATATCTGCCTAAATAAAGGCTGGGAACATCACACACAAATATCAAGGCCCCACTATTTAATTTTTCTAATGAGTTAATAGGTTTGAAATTTCATCTTTGAATCTCTTTGTCAAGACTTGAATGATAATTCCAGTTTAAAAAATTCTATTGTGGTAGTTTTTTCTATATTTCAATATTTGTAATTTGTTTCATATCACCAAAGGTAAAAAACTGAAAAAGAACCCATTGCTTTCTATGTGAGCAGTCAAGTATTTCAGAAGCAGACACCACATTCTGGAGTTAAATAACAAGTTTTTTTTTTCCTCCTAGGTTTAACTGTGGCATCTGTACTTCCTTTCCTATCACTTTAATACTCTACATGACAACATTCTTTTGACTTATTGAACTTATTCTTGTTTCAGCTTGTATGCAAAAAAAAAAAAAAAAAGTGAAAATAACACTGTAATATGTCTAAGACTGTGAGGGTAATTTTTGTATTGAAGAAAGGATGTGTGTGTGAAAGAACTGCAAACATCAACATCACACGTAGTATCTCAGGTTTATATATTTTCTTCCTCAATCATTCTGACTCCCCAAAATCAGCTAGGAGTCAGGGAACATGTAAGGTTCTGTGTTTTGTCTTGTCTCCAGAGCAGAATTTAGCCATTTGCTTTTAGACTATCTTGTATAATTCTCAGAACTTCACATGCACACACAAATACCTTCAAGTAAATCACATTGCCTAAATATTAATTCTGTGAAGAATACTTTTCATTATCTAAACCTTACAGATCACTGTTATGAAAAATCAGCAGGAATATTTTTATTCCTTGGCACAAAACCTAAGTGATTTTTTCACGTATTTAGTCTTCTACCAATACCACCATAGGAAATTAAACTGAATGACGTCAAAACTAAGAGAGAGAGATGAAGCTAAATCACGAGTTACCATAAAATGTTCGCTTCCCTGAGTAAGCACTGGAGCCATAACAGATTTGCAGCTGCTCAGCACTTCTGAAAAATCCAATTACTTCTTCAAAAATGTAAATATGAATTTAAGAATCATTTAGAAACCGCTCAGAAAATTACTGGTAATTTTGTTATGCTCTAGTCTATAAGGAGTAAAACACCTTTACAGAAAATGTCTTAAGAATGCCACATGAAAGTTCATCTTGTAAGGACATTCCTAATTAGCCTTTAATTGCAGATCAGAACGAGCCTATGTGGAGCAGCAGCTGTTCTAAGATACAGGATGTGAAGTCCTGCACTTATTCCAACTTCACATTGGTTTGGAAGAACATTCCTACTTAGCTGAGAAACATAGAAAGAGGGCAAAAGCAACAGTTGTGAATGACTGTGGAACCGTGTCAGGGGAAGTTCAGTTGGGACCTTAGGAAAAGATTCTTCTCTAAGAGGGTGCCCAGTCACTGGAACAGACACTACAGGGAAGCTCAAGGAGCATCTGGATGATGCTCTGAGTCATATGGGTTAGTTTTAGGCAGTCCTGTGAAGAGCATGGTGCTTGTTGGGCTCCAAGATCCATATGGATCCCTTCCAACCTGAGACAGTCTATGAGTTCTAGTCATAATACTCAGTAATCCAAGGGAAAAAAATCTGTCCCTTTCTTTACAGCAGATTTATTGCTATTGCCAAGTCATAACACAGATTTTTCAAAGCAAGTAATGTCTTTTAAGTCTGCATTTTCACACCTATCAAATCCATAAGCTGCACACATCCTCTCTGACATTTCAAAATTGCACTGGTTTTGCCTCACTATCTGAGCCCAAATTAGGTGAGTTAAGTAACTGTGTTTAAGCATACATAATTTTATCAAATCTACTGTGAAAATAGAAAAAAAGTTACCAAAGTGATTACTTCATGTTAATAAAAAATGTTTAGAAAAGGAAGGCTTACCTAGATCTTACTATGTATTTGCAAAAATCAGATACCTCAACATACAAACTGCATAGAAATAACTAGATAAGAAAAAAAAAAAAAAAAGTAAAAGCTGGAATATGGTTTAAAAATTCATTTTTTTATTACTTTTTGTACACAAGGACTTGTCATTTTCTTTAAAATCTTCCTGTTAGATCCATCTCTATCCTGGGCAGGTTGAGAGAGAGCTGCCCAAAGAGACTGCTACAGAAATACTAATAATGAAATTTTAATTAGAGGAGCTAATGTACAAAGCTGTTAAGATTTAGAGCCCCCATCTTTTGATACTCAAACTGCAGCCAGCAGGGAGTACCTGCTTACTGGCCATTCTACAAACTGAGTAGGTACTCCCTGCTGCAGCTGACTGCTGCTGTTGCCTCTGGGGTCTTGTTGGGTTTTTGTACCTCTGAAGGCCGGACCAAGCCTCCAGCTCTTAACCTGGAGCTTGACAGCAGGGGACGTCTTGTGGCATGGTCTGACCTGATGGCCACATCAGCCCTTAAACAGCTGGGACCTGCCTGAAAGCCAAAATCTCTCTCAAGTCAGACTCTACTCCTTCCTAACCCTACATCAAGTAATATTTGCTTGGATAAAGAGTGCCAGACAGGCACTGCCACATGTAAATTTATACAAAAATATAAAGTATGCCAAAATCATTCCATTCCCTTCCTTGTCATTTGTCCTTACTACCAGTCTCTCCATTCTTCTGTTCCAAACTGTTTGGAGTCACTGTGCAGTATTTAAGCAAACTGCTTTGCCAGTTTCATTACATGGGGATGAAAAGGATCACATCAATTTATGTAAGCTATGCACATCCACAGTTGAAACACTGTAATATTTAAAAGTATTTCTGATCCTGTCATAAATCTAAGGCTCTGTGCAAAGTCATCTTTTGTACAAAACACTAACATAATAGTTACTTCTGAAAATAACTGGTATTAGACCTTATGTAATCCTCTGAAATACATATTTCCTTCTTTTATGTCTATTACCAAACACCTTACTTTGGGGAAATTATTTGCAGATGTTAAAACAAGAAGAGGGTGGGGGGAAGTACACCTGCTACACAACAGTGTGACAAATCAATGAAACCACAGAGTCACAAAATGCCATTTAAATGCTATTAAAATTACATAATTTGCATATAAACTTTAATTCTGCCTCTGGAGTACTGGAGGGCGCAAACTTCCAACAAGCCAAGAAAAGACATGAAAGGCCAGACAGAGGGTCTACCCTCTTAAAACAGGAAAAATGTTCTTTTTTGTAAGTAAGTGTCTCATGCTTTGGAGGGGTGAGAAAGTAAGGAGAAGACCAAAAAAAAAAAAAAAAAAACACTTCTGTTTTCCCTTGAATTTACAGCAGTTACATTAGTCACAGCAGTAACTAAGAAATAACTGTGTAGCTATTTAGTACACAGGGGCAGTTGCAGGGCTCTTTTTTCAGGACATGGTGCACAAAGTGAGCTTCAAGACCACTGCCTGGGTGCCATGCTGATGTACACCACACTCCAGTCACTCTCTAATCCCTGTGCTAAAGATTGGGAAAGTCAGTGCCAAACACAGCTTTAACATCATTTAACCCAAACTTGGGGTTTCTTCAGATTAGGGAGGCTGCAAGTGTTTATTTTCTTATCATCCAAGTAGTGCAAAACCCATCAAGACAAAGAAGGCCGTAGAGGGAGTCCAAACTTTTCTCATCAATATGTTCCCTTTCAAAACCAGAATACTTCCCTTGTAATAATAGAAGGCAGCATCACCCATTACCCAATTACATTATCAAATCAGTTAGGTGCTTTTTTTTTTTTTTTTTTTTTTTTTGGAGGGGGAAAATCAATTAGCATCTCACCTATATCTAATAAGACCCAGTTATTTGATATCAGTAATGAAAAAAAAAATATGCAAAAAAAAACTCTCTAATTAGTAACCACAGTCAAATTTCCAAACAACACCATACTCTAAATATGCCCTCTCTAAACTCAATGCCCTTGTAAGAAGTCACTCTGCAGCAAGAAATTGCTAACATTAAAGCACTTCAGAATGTGCTCTTTAATAGTTGTTTGGTAGTAATCACACTAAAGAAACAAAAAATTATTTGGAGAGGGAAATATCTGCCTCCTTTTCCAAAGCACACCTTTTCTTCTAGTTTGTGTTAGTACCAGTCAACTAGAAAAAAATAATAAAACGAAAAATCTTTGAAATGCTATAATCAATTAAAAATTACTTTGAAGTCTGTTACTTTATAGTAACTTTGTGTAACAGAGATAAAGCCTGCTTTTCAATATTAAAAAGAAAAACAAGAAGACAACATGTGAAAACCAAAATAGCCTCCATGACAAGTTACTGTGCCCACTCAAATGTTAAGACTTACCAAATATCACACAAACTTACATACCACATTTCCCTTATAACCTTTCTCTCCTCAGATTCCATCCTGACTACCAACTTCTAAATACTCATACCTTCACTGCATGTCAACTTGAATTCCACAGTCCTGATTTTCCCACTGTGAAGACGAACTCTTACATAAACTCAACCATCCATTTAAATGCCAGATGATAAATTGTTTTGCTGCTTCCTGTGGCCTTTTATTTCCTCCCTTTTGATTAGAACATTTTATTAGGCTAATTAAGTACTGTGAAGCTTAGGTGAAAGATTTTTCAGAAGTGCACATTTCTGCTAATACTTCAACAAGAGAAAAATATGATGACACAAACACAGCACACTGAGAAGTAATCTGAAAAAGTAACAAAAAATAATGTAAAATACTTTGCCCTTGCTTCAGATCCTGAACTTTAACCACATCTGACTCCATATATATAGAAAGCAGATTGACAGCTGTCACACAATTTTACCTTGGTATTATCATTGTCATCTATAACATACCTGTGTGCTCAGGGCCAACCAGGCTATCCTAAATCCCGAGCTCTATTAAAGAAGAAAAGAGAAGCCAAACTGGGTTTCTATCCAAGTTCAGTACCTTTAAATTATTAAATTAGCCCTTTAGTGGGTAATCAAGTAAATGGCTGAAACAGTAAAAACCAAGCCATAAACTAAAGCAACCCTCAGGCTCTGAGAAAGAGCTGCAATATCTCAGCTGCCTGAGAGAAAGAATTTACCCTAATGATTTCTTCACTTCACCTGTTTGCTGAATGTAAAGCTCATTATCCAGGCTTCTGCTTATCTGCTCCAGCCAATCTTAAGGCTAAATTACACAGCTGTTGTGGGCCAAAGCAGACCTTATTCGGTGGTCTCTACTTGATCAGATGATGAGTAAGTTAACCAACCTGAGAGAAGTAATTTATACTAAATAAAGCTACTGTATGCATTTTAGAAGTTCACTTCTGAATTTCTCTTCCCTTTCCTGAACTCTAGTCTAGTAATTTTAAGTGAACAAATCCTTAAAGACATCAATGAAAATATAAAATATTAGTCAATCTTTTGAAATAGGGATAAAGTGTTTGTTATGAAGATAAGTTCATCTTCAATCTAATCCATATACCTTAAGTATAAGTTTGAAGAATTCTGAGCCTAATAAAACTTAGCTCTACAGACATCAATCTGTGAATGATGATGCAAACCCATCCAAGCTAATTAATCATTTTATACTCCATGCAGCAATAAGAATAGAAAGGAGTTGCATTACATATACTTTACCAGATTCTATGTTAGAAAGTCCTCAAGTGTATCACATTAGATAAAACTTTGGCACTACTTAGATTTTAATTCTACTTAAGTAGAATTTTAATGTAAGTTGGAAAGTGAATGAGTAACCTTACCTAAGCACATTTGACTGCTACATGTAAACGTGCCATACACTTCCTATTATGTAAAGCACAGAAATTCTTCACTCCAAGTTTTTATTATAGTCTGTGGCTCATAAATGCATTTTGACACTTTTCATCTCCGTAATATTTAGCATTCCTCTTGTACTAATTATTTGTGATAAAAACAGCTAATGTATTTCCTTTTTAGCTCATCTTTTTCCACAATATCTATATTTTAGCAGTGGTTTGATGAACAAAAGATACTGCTGTTCTTATTAATCCCTGTCTTTCCTTACGAGTAATCTCATTTATATTTCTTTGTAAGATTACACCAGCTGCCCACAGTCACCCTTAACATGAACAGGATTTAGTGGCATACAACACAGAAAAAGAGATTACTTCATACTGCTGCACAATTACTTAAAAATATATTTACATGTCAGCAAAATTGCTTTTTTTAATAAAAAGAGAAAAGTTGATTTAATCTATTAGGAGGACATCTTATGGCTTGTTGGAAACTTTTATATTCTGCATGGTTTACACCTGGTTTTCCTATGTATGGAGAATTTATATTGCTGTATTCTCCCTTCCCCTTGTTTAAATTACTTTGTATCTGACTCTTGAAAGAAGTAGGCATTTCTTTCAAAAAGGCTATTGAAACACAATAAAGACACTCATCACCTATTTCTGTTGAAAAAAAAATCATGCTAATGCTTGAATATGCAAGTTTAGTTTTGGAAAATACTACAGCAAGTACACTTTGATAAATATTAAAAAAAAAAAAAAAAAGAAACTGGGAGAACTATCCACTACTGAAGGGCAGTTTTTATACTGCTGTGTTGGTTTCCAGGTCTTAAGATTAGAAACTGCACTTGGAGTTGTGCTCTCTGCTCTAGAAGCACCAAACACCATTGCAGTGTTTTCCCTAATTTGCTTTTTTTTAGCAATTTGGAAGGCAATTTTGTTATTTGATAAGATGTCCATCACTAAATTCACCTAAACAGACATACAGGCACCCCTCCCAAACACACAAACACACACATACACATATTGATTTTACAAAAGTCTCATTTTCCTTAAGTAAGTAATCACAACACTGAAAATATTCTCCTGTGTGTTCGCTGATTTTCTTAAATGATTTGTCACCACTCTGCCACTCAAGGGAGATGGTTATTTCACTCTTCTGAGAAGCTAACTATGTTCAAAAGCAGCTAGATGAGGATGGTGATGTGATATAAATTCCAAAAGAAAAATGCATTGTCCATCCATATAGCCGTCCATCCTGAGAAACTTCCACTGCCAAATTCTTGCTATTTTCCATTGGTCATGGGGTTCCCATCAATAAATAGAAGGTCAGTGCAACAATGAGGAGCAAGCAGAATGGAGAAGAGAAGGTCTGATAGGCAGCCGAAGGCATGAAAATATCTTCATACTTGTAAATACTGACAACACGCTCTGACACGGGTGGAGAGTCGATATCATGACGAGTTATAGAACCTTTAGCAGGTAAGGGCAGAGAGAAATAACATCAGATGCAATTTTTTCTATAACTCTGCTGAAGAAACAGGCAGGCAGGTAATTTTCAAACCTATGGAAGCATGCAATATTACACTGTCAGGGAGTAGGCTCATTTCCTTGCTTTCTGAAATTAAATTTCTGAATAAAACAAATAAAATTCAAGTAAACAACAAACACTCTTCAAATGAATGAAGAACTTCTAGTTATGAAGTTCTTCTAAATTCAGCTTTAAGAAGTCGGGATAGTAGATACACAGCCAGGAAAACAAGACACGTCCTGTCTTTCTCTTTTTAAGCCTCATGCTGCCAGAATTTTAGTTCATAAAAAAAAAAAAAAAAAAAAAAAAGGGGCGGGAGAGAGGGTGTGTCTAGTAAGAATCACATAATTGAAAGACATTTATCAATTTTGGCACATCAGCTCTGTTGGTGAGATCAACTTACCCTGGATTGCTGGGCCCCAAGCAAACAGGTAGTACCAACTCAAGTGCAAATCTACGATGGTTTCTTCTCGGGGAACATAGACAGGACGCTTGAATCGACACGTGACACGATTGTTTTCAAAAACCCCTTCCTCATCTCTAGCAGGATTTCTCTGGATTTCTTTAGCCCACTGACCAACATTATAGAAGTGCTGTATTCGGACTCTTCCGTTATCATCATGAACACAAGCCATAACATCATCTCCCCCCTACAAGGTTAAAAAAAAATTCGAAGATGGAAAACAAAAGGGTCATAAAACACTTCCTCATTTATGTACATAATTTTAATTATTCAAAGCTAATCAAGACCTGGCATGCCCTTTCCTTCTTTCCAAGTTATATATACAGAAATATTTGTATCCCTAATCTTCAGTAAGATTGAAAAGTGCGTTAAGTGAGTAGCAATAGTTACATACCCTTACTATCTCTGAATTCTCTTTTGGATCTTTCCAAGAGTTATTTTACTTAGCGTATATTTGTAGGATATGATATCACTCTGACATCACATAATTAATTGATCTCTGGCAGGCTGTTTTCTTTTGTTATTCGTGAAGTTCTGGCATACTGCTTCATAAAATGTGGCAATCTTGAATCCCTGATGTGTACAAAATCCACTGCATCAAATCATGGACAGAAAACCAATATACTTGAGTGAGACAGAAGAAACAAACCTACTACATTTGAGAAAATAATAGCATCGATTACAGCAAGTCTTTTCTAATCTCTTCTCATGTTCACTTAGGGAACATAATTTCTCGTATCTCTTATGTCTTATAAGAAACGTAGTAATAACAGAATGCAGTATACCACCAGATACAAAGAAAAAAGTAATCAATATGTGCTTCTCCACTTAGCATAAGCAGCCAGCAAAGAACCAAGAGACAGAAGGAAGAAGGAGCCACTTATTTGTAAAGGTCAATCATTGAAATACTAAAGCATTACTGGAATAGTTACTCAAGGTGACTGACAGAGTGGTAGAGCACAGGGATGAGCATGATCTTCAGGAGTACTATCCCACAGAAGCCTTAGCACCAAGAGCCATTGGAACACTATCCAAGCTGGATGAGTGCCACAGCTATCAGTGCTGTTTTAAACACAGGCCCTACTCCTCCCATATCCTTCTGATATGTCATACTGATGAAAGACATGATGCTTGCTAGCATGATCATCCCTTAGTTCTTTCTTACAGGGAAAAGAGAGGAAAAGGGTGTATTGCAGCACTATGGGAATATTGCAATGTGCATTTGTAAAAGATGTGCCAGAAGCGGGTGGAAGGAGGGGACAACTAGGCTTGGACAGTTTCTGCACCTTGGTGCTGCTGCAGACCTTTCCAGCCTCTGTCTTGAGACTATCACTGCTCTCCATAACTTATTTCCCAAGATTAACTTTTATACATCTAAGCACAAATCACTCATTCTCAAGTACAAAGAGGCAAAAATAAAGGTGTATTTACACTGAAGAAAGAAAACTAGAAAGGAAAGAAAAAAGCATTTTGAATCTCAGTTAATGGAATGACATTTCAAAATTCTCCAAGGCACAAAAGCCTGTACGTGGAAAAGCATAACATTATTTGAGACAAAGAAATAGGTCATAGGACTTTAAAAAAATCTATTGAGGACACAAAATAGTTTTTTTCTCTTAACTTCTGAAGCTATCCAGGCCACACCATTTTGATTAGGGCCTCCAAAGCACAGCCCATTTCTCAGAGCTAAGCTGTTTTGACCCAGAGCCTTTTTTCATCAAAGCCTGTGCATCCCAGGACACCAAAACATCCTGGAAGTTATGAAAAAGATGAAGTCAGCAGGAGAGCCAGAGAGGAAGAGAGATGCTAGCTGGTTTAGCTCAGCTGACTTATGGGCTTATCATGCTCCACATGATATGGTGAAGCAAATTTGGAAACAAAACCTTTTCTTTACCCTTCTTTTATTCTTTTTAGCAGAAGCTCAGACTTAACCTGCTGCTTGCTGTGCCTGCTTTTCCAAGTGGCTGATGAGAGGAGGGCAGGGGGACCCTGGGGTCCACTGCAGGTACCTCAAAGATACAAACTGGTAACACAATCTCATAGTTTGGGGACAAATACTTAGAGGTGCTGAGCTGCTTTGAAAACCCTGTTGAGTACCTGCATTGGCAAGCTCTAAACTCTTCCCAAAATTTGTCTGTAAAGCTGTTCTTTACATCAAAAGCACAAATTGTTTCTTGTGACATGAACTGTACTTTATGACACAAAAACCTTCTATCATCTCGTGTTTATTTACAGTGTCATATTAAAACATATGTAGTAATGACTGAGAAGCACTTGTCCTCACATTTTCTTTCTATTTCTCATTTTGGGTCAAATGATGCCTTAAATTTTAGCTTTCATATTTTTCAGATTCTGTACTGCATTAGTATATACCTCTGAACTTCATATAAAGTGTTAGCAATTTCTTTTCACAGTTTAGTTGGACAAAACAATCCTTTTCCAACCTGAGAACCAAGGACATTGCTGTAGTTTCAGGTCCAAAAAGTGCTGTCCATCACTAAATTCACCTAAA
Organism: Pyrgilauda ruficollis; assembly: GCF_017590135.1. Lineage (NCBI taxonomy): Eukaryota > Metazoa > Chordata > Aves > Passeriformes > Passeridae > Pyrgilauda > Pyrgilauda ruficollis. The sequence continues at coordinate 1,418,479 of NW_024509877.1, read as the reverse complement.
CAGACATACAGGCACCCCTCCCAAACACACAAACACACACATACACATATTGATTTTACAAAAGTCTCATTTTCCTTAAGTAAGTAATCACAACACTGAAAATATTCTCCTGTGTGTTCGCTGATTTTCTTAAATGATTTGTCACCACTCTGCCACTCAAGGGAGATGGTTATTTCACTCTTCTGAGAAGCTAACTATGTTCAAAAGCAGCTAGATGAGGATGGTGATGTGATATAAATTCCAAAAGAAAAATGCATTGTCCATCCATATAGCCGTCCATCCTGAGAAACTTCCACTGCCAAATTCTTGCTATTTTCCATTAGTCATGGGGTTCCCATCAATAAATAGAAGGTCAGTGCAACAATGAGGAGCAAGCAGAATGGAGAAGAGAAGGTCTGATAGGCAGCCGAAGGCATGAAAATATCTTCATACTTGTAAATACTGACAACACGCTCTGACACGGGTGGAGAGTCGATATCATGACGAGTTATAGAACCTTTAGCAGGTAAGGGCAGAGAGAAATAACATCAGATGCAATTTTTTCTATAACTCTGCTGAAGAAACAGGCAGGCAGGTAATTTTCAAACCTATGGAAGCATGCAATATTACACTGTCAGGGAGTAGGCTCATTTCCTTGCTTTCTGAAATTAAATTTCTGAATAAAACAAATAAAATTCAAGTAAACAACAAACACTCTTCAAATGAATGAAGAACTTCTAGTTATGAAGTTCTTCTAAATTCAGCTTTAAGAAGTCGGGATAGTAGATACACAGCCAGGAAAACAAGACACGTCCTGTCTTTCTCTTTTTAAGCCTCATGCTGCCAGAATTTTAGTTCATTAAAAAAAAAAAAAAAAAAAAAAAAGGGGCGGGAGAGAGGGTGTGTCTAGTAAGAATCACATAATTGAAAGACATTTATCAATTTTGGCACATCAGCTCTGTTGGTGAGATCAACTTACCCTGGATTGCTGGGCCCCAAGCAAACAGGTAGTACCAACTCAAGTGCAAATCTACGATGGTTTCTTCTCGGGGAACATAGACAGGACGCTTGAATCGACACGTGACACGATTGTTTTCAAAAACCCCTTCCTCATCTCTAGCAGGATTTCTCTGGATTTCTTTAGCCCACTGACCAACATTATAGAAGTGCTGTATTCGGACTCTTCCGTTATCATCATGAACACAAGCCATAACATCATCTCCCCCCTACAAGGTTAAAAAAGAATTCGAAGATGGAAAACAAAAGGGTCATAAAACACTTCCTCATTTATGTACATAATTTTAATTATTCAAAGCTAATCAAGACCTGGCATGCCCTTTCCTTCTTTCCAAGTTATATATACAGAAATATTTGTATCCCTAATCTTCAGTAAGATTGAAAAGTGCGTTAAGTGAGTAGCAATAGTTACATACCCTTACTATCTCTGAATTCTCTTTTGGATCTTTCCAAGAGTTATTTTACTTAGCGTATATTTGTAGGATATGATATCACTCTGACATCACATAATTAATTGATCTCTGGCAGGCTGTTTTCTTTTGTTATTCGTGAAGTTCTGGCATACTGCTTCATAAAATGTGGCAATCTTGAATCCCTGATGTGTACAAAATCCACTGCATCAAATCATGGACAGAAAACCAATATACTTGAGTGAGACAGAAGAAACAAACCTACTACATTTGAGAAAATAATAGCATCGATTACAGCAAGTCTTTTCTAATCTCTTCTCATGTTCACTTAGGGAACATAATTTCTCATATCTCTTATGTCTTATAAGAAACGTAGTAATAACAGAATGCAGTATACCACCAGATACAAAGAAAAAAGTAATCAATATGTGCTTCTCCACTTAGCATAAGCAGCCAGCAAAGAACCAAGAGACAGAAGGAAGAAGGAGCCACTTATTTGTAAAGGTCAATCATTGAAATACTAAAGCATTACTGGAATAGTTACTCAAGGTGACTGACAGAGTGGTAGAGCACAGGGATGAGCATGAACTTCAGGAGTACTATCCCACAGAAGCCTTAGCACCAAGAGCCATTGGAACACTATCCAAGCTGGATGAGTGCCACAGCTATCAGTGCTGTTTTAAACACAGGCCCTACTCCTCCCATATCCTTCTGATATGTCATACTGATGAAAGACATGATGCTTGCTAGCATGATCATCCCTTAGTTCTTTCTTACAGGGAAAAGAGAGGAAAAGGGTGTATTGCAGCACTATGGGAATATTGCAATGTGCATTTGTAAAAGATGTGCCAGAAGCGGGTGGAAGGAGGGGACAACTAGGCTTGGACAGTTTCTGCACCTTGGTGCTGCTGCAGACCTTTCCAGCCTCTGTCTTGAGACTATCACTGCTCTCCATAACTTATTTCCCAAGATTAACTTTTATACATCTAAGCACAAATCACTCATTCTCAAGTACAAAGAGGCAAAAATAAAGGTGTATTTACACTGAAGAAAGAAAACTAGAAAGGAAAGAAAAAAGCATTTTGAATCTCAGTTAATGGAATGACATTTCAAAATCCTCCAAGGCACAAAAGCCTGTACGTGGAAAAGCATAACATTATTTGAGACAAAGAAATAGGTCATAGGACTTTAAAAAAATCTATTGAGGACACAAAATAGTTTTTTTCTCTTAACTTCTGAAGCTATCCAGGCCACACCATTTTGATTAGGGCCTCCAAAGCACAGCCCATTTCTCAGAGCTAAGCTGTTTTGACCCAGAGCCTTTTTTCATCAAAGCCTGTGCATCCCAGGACACCAAAACATCCTGGAAGTTATGAAAAAGATGAAGTCAGCAGGAGAGCCAGAGAGGAAGAGAGATGCTAGCTGGTTTAGCTCAGCTGACTTATGGGCTTATCATGCTCCACATGATATGGTGAAGCAAATTTGGAAACAAAACCTTTTCTTTACCCTTCTTTTATTCTTTTTAGCAGAAGCTCAGACTTAACCTGCTGCTTGCTGTGCCTGCTTTCCAAGTGGCTGATGAGAGGAGGGCAGGGGGACCCTGGGGTCCACTGCAGGTACCTCAAAGATACAAACTGGTAACACAATCTCATAGTTTGGGGACAAATACTTAGAGGTGCTGAGCTGCTTTGAAAACCCTGTTGAGTACCTGCATTGGCAAGCCTCTAAACTCTTCCCAAAATTTGTCTGTAAAGCTGTTCTTTACATCAAAACCACAAATTGTTTCTTGTGACATGAACTGTACTTTATGACACAAAAACCTTCTATCATCTCGTGTTTATTTACAGTGTCATATTAAAACATATGTAGTAATGACTGAGAAGCACTTGTCCTCACATTTTCTTTCTATTTCTCATTTTGGGTCAAATGATGCCTTAAATTTTAGCTTTCATATTTTTCAGATTCTGTACTGCATTAGTATATACCTCTGAACTTCATATAAAGTGTTAGCAATTTCTTTTCACAGTTTAGTTGGACAAAACAATCCTTTTCCAACCTGAGAACCAAGGACATTGCTGTAGCTTCAGGTCCAAAAAGTGCAACCAAGAGTGAATTGAGGAGAGCAATCTGGGAGGATGAGACTTCATAAAACTGCTGTTAAGTCAATGCAAGTCTTCCAATTAATTTTTTGTGGGTCCTATCCCAGAACATCTAATTCCTGTATTTTTTCAGACTGCTACTTTCAAAACCACAAGAAACAGTCCTTTCTTTGACTTGTGATTTAGGACATAGGTCCAGTATTGTTCTATATACTCAGGAGAGTTTCTGTACATGAACACTGATATTATAAGCTGCATTTTAATCCTAAACATTTTACCAAGGATCACAGATCAAACATCTTTGCACAAGTCATCCATTGCTCACATTTTTAAAGTCCACACATTACATGCTTTTGTTTTGCTCATTGAAATTCAATGAAAAGTGGAGCTTTTGAATTAAAAAGTAAGTACAGGAATAAGCATAAAACAGAACCCAATAACAATCCAGAGGAGAGAGAAGAAATTTTAAGAAGACTGCCTTCTTGGTATAAATGTTTAAATTAGCAGGAGTCATTTTCTCACACATTTGTGGCTTCTCTGGAACAACACATGGGTATGAAAGAAACAAAAAAATTTCCCAAGTTAAACAAAAGTGAAATAAAAATTTATACTGCTGAAAGTCAGCTGATTTTCTCAAGAATAAAATCATTTGCTATTCAGTTTATGATGTGTCTTTTGCCCAAATTACACTGACATAAAGCGCAACAGGACATTTCCATGTGAATTGGCTTATCCCTGAGGGCTTTTCTAATGAAAAGGCAAAAAGCTAGTGACATTCAAACATTCAGAGCTGAACTGAAATACTGTTGTAGTTCTCAGAGAAGAAGGGAAAGGAGATGTTAGGAAGGATGAAACAATTTTCTGTGAGGCAGTGCTCCCAGGGGGGCTACTGAATGGTGCTTTGTTTTCAGCAAGCCAGTTTTACCTTACATGCTCTGTTTCTCAAATATAGAAATGTATATAAACCATTTATATCCTAGCACGTGAAAGTGTGTGTATTGCCAACATGAAAAACTGTACATATCTTACCATTTTCTTGTCTGAGGAAAATCCCACTGCCACCCAGCCATCTGTGTCAGCACTCAACTCAAATTCAACATCAGCTCCAATTCTGCGGTAACTCAGAAAGTAGTCACAAGTCTCCGCATTGCATCCAGGTTTACCATACCTAAATGGAATTGGAAATATACATAACATTTTCCTTGAAATTTCCTGCTATGGAACTTAATTAAGGTTTTGCAAGAAAAAGCTAAAAGAATGTACCTTGATATAATGGCAGTAAAGCATATATTCTGCTGGACATAAACTAGCATTGATTTTTTGCCAAGTATTACTCTTTCAGTGCATAGTATTCAAACACAAACAATAGCACAAAATATTACTGTTGAACTTCCTTGTTTTTTTTGGTTTTTTTTTTTTTTTTTTTTTTTTGAGTTCTTCATGAAAATACAAGAAAAAACTGTAGGATCATAACTATGATGTGTATTCTTAAATAAACTAATGTCCTCAAATAATATAGCAGTATGGTCTTAAATAACAAACATTTACTAAAATTACTATGAAACACTAACTGGAATCTCCAATATCACCAGTCAGCACCTGTAAACATAAAGGTATCTGCACTCTTATATCAGACTGACCTGAAGCATCCCTTGGTTTTTCCACAGTCATCCACTCTGATTTTTGCGAATGGGTCCACAGGAGGAGCAGTAGGGAAAGGGTAACCTGTATAATCAGAATAAACCATTACTAAATAAAATAAAGGACTAAAAATCAATAATACTAAAGAGAAGGTCTTCCAATAGCATTTACTTTGCTGATAACTGAACTGTTCAGATGAGTGACTACTTTGCCACATACAAAACCCACTGCTCAGATGGTCCTGGATCCAGGTAACAAAGTAACATGAATAACTGAAAACAAAACTTTTCTAAGGTTTCCTACATTCATCAAGGAGGGAGAAGAATGCTGGAGGGCAAAAGTTAAATGTAAGGCAGCAGGACCATGGACTATTGCAGTGCACTCTCTCCTTGTGCACTCATAGTCCCCTTGGGAAATCCATAAGGGAATTGACTCTTTAGCCATAAATGACAGCATTAGGTATAAATGCAGGCAGGGCACCAGATGCAGAGCTGTAGGAATTGATACTGAAAAGACCTTATAATACATCCTCCTTTATGAAGTAAAATAAAGCATTTACACATTGCAGTAAAAGGTAAGAGAGTATCAGGGCGGGGAAGTGCATGCAGTTATGGCCTGCAATCACTTGTGAAGGCAGACCCAAAAGAGTCAGACAGTGAGAGTTATGATTCCAAGTGATCCTGTCTGCTGGACTACAGTACCAAAGAAAAAGTGAGAAAGTTTACTAGCAGACCTATTCAGTCTTGGCTTGTCAGTGCTGGTATCTGTTCCATAAGCACAGATATTTTAATAGGATGTTCTTTTACTTAGCCAGGTAAAAACCAAAGTGCTAGCTGTGGAACTAGAAACTAATCTGAAAATGCTTCATTGAGTAGGAAAAGTAACTGAAAGACATTTATCAAGAAAAGTGTTTCACTGAGTAGGAGATGAACACTTCAGTTAGTTACAGCACCAGCACACAAACTTTTGACCTACACAACTTTGGGCATTCGGGAGCCCTGATTTACTTCCCTAGATTTCTAACAGTGCTAATGGAGAAAGTATGCTGTAAGCTGCACATCACAGTTACACTAACTGTATCAAGGGCAGGTAAATTACCCGGCATAAATAAGTTTGCTGAATTTCACAGCAGCGTGTAGCGGCGCATTACTGAAACACAGGCCACAGGACATGGAAATTTCTCACTCCTTACTTATTTTCAAATCCATTAAACAAATGGTTTTCCATGCAGCCTAGCTGCAAAAGTGGTGATTTAACATTCCACCATTTGCAAGTTCAAAAAAACCCCCACACCAAAACCCACGACCACGCTGCTTCTTGACACTTTACAGCATCACACGTCCTTTCGAAGCACACACACCCCAGGACTCCTTTTTACGCTACCAGCCCGGAAAGCTTCGCAAGAGGGGAAGGCGAGGGGCCGCCGGCTGGCCCCGCTCTGCGGGAAGGCGACGGCCCCCGGCCCGAGCTCCCGCCCGGGGGAATGCCCGTGTCCGGGGATGCAGTGTCCGGGGATGCCGTGCCCGGGGATGCCGTGCCCGGGGATGCCGTGCCCGGGGATGCCCGTGCAGCGAGGCGGCGGCTCTGCGGAGAGCGGGGCAGGGCGCGCTGCGGGCCCGGCCCCGAGCGGCAGCGCCGGCTGAGGCGCCGGGCCGGCGGAAGATGGCGGCGGGCGCTGGCCTTCGTGCTGAACGGCGCTGCCACAGCCTCCCGCCCTTCGCCCCCGCGCCCGCCCGGCCCGGCCCGGCGCTCCCTCCCGGCCCCGGCCCC